>NW_027505308.1:20000-70086 GCF_021521415.1 Bidens hawaiensis | reverse complement strand
AACACCTTAGAAAATCTAAGAAGTGGATAAGCCAAGTCTGCACCAAGAAGAACCCGCACAGACGGTTTTTAATAAAGCGTCTTCGAAAAAACAAATAGTCTGCAGATGACAATGTCTGCGTGTGGTCTGTGCAATGCAGACAAAAGAGCCTGCGCAGACTTTTTTTTTTTAGAAAAATAAATACCCCCTCAATTTGCAGGTGTGTGTGCATGGGTTCAGCGGGAAAGGGAATTAGTTATGCGTGAAACTTTATAGCGACCACTTGTCGCGAAGATTAATATTATTTATTTATTTTATTGCTAACTAAACCTGGACGACATTATATTCACCCACCCTATAACAACGATACGTCGTCGCCATAGAGTGCAATGTGCCCTAGTTCAACATTACATCTTTAGCCTCATTCAAAATACCAAACTCTATCCATTTTTCTCTCATAAATCTGATACCAACTACCTTCGCTTGCCATCGACGTCTGCCACCACCATCGCCCACTGTAGCCACCTCCGGTTGTCTCAAACGTTGGGTAAGCCTGTGTTTTCTTTGTTTGAGACATTTACCCAAATTAGTGATAATCAGCGCTACAAGTTAGCGACAGTTAGCTTCTTGTAAGAGATTTTGAAGATATTTGAAAAAAAAAACTAGTTTGTCCGACAATATCTTGTCTCCATAGACATTTGACAAAGAAATTCGAGGTGTACTTTAAATGTATGTTTAAATAGATATGCTAATAAAATGGTAATTAACAAGATTTTATTATTATTTTTTTCATTTGAATACATCTATAATTATAATTAAAGATATTTATCAGTTATAACTAATATACTAAGGGTGTTTGGTTCGCATGAATTCATTGGCATTGAAATCTGAATTCCAACACGGTTTTCACAATCAATTACTTTTGGGCATTACTCTTTTTCTTCCAACTGCTATTCTTCTTATAGAACTTATGTTATTATCAATTATTTCCTCGCTAAATTGAAATTATGTCACAAAATTCATGTGCTTGTGAACTAATACGTTAAGTTAAACACTGATGTAGGCTGTCGCGGTCTACTCAAACAATCAATTAAAAAGACTTAAATACCTATAACAAGTACGGGTAAATAAGGTTGTCTCCACAGGGACTCAAGGAAAGTGCTAATTTTAATACTACTAATTTACTTATTAAACTAAGTCGTACAGACGATGTCAAGCGATTTTTAGAAAAAGATTAATTAAAATTAAACGATTACTTAAAAAGATTTGTAAACAATATTAATTAAAAAGCATTCATTCTAGGTTCGGGTTATGTGTTCCATACGTTAATCACAGATTATCTCGTCTTTGGTTTTACAATAATTGTTAATCCTATGGTTTGATTTATGACGACAAACGATAACTCAACCGAATTGTTGACACAAATGAACCCGGACTACACAATTGCCAGATCTATGTCGAGGACAACTAATTCAATGATAAGGTTTGATGATTCTAGTTCAATGACACAAGAGATTAAACCTTAAATGTTGATGAACAACCAAACAAACGTTACACAAATTAATAATCGCAAACACAACATTTAATCAACAAATAACTAATTAAGCAAGACAAATTCATATAAAATCAATCAAGCTCTATTCATTAAGCATAAGAATCGGTTTATAACAGTATTTCACACAAAACCTTAGCCTAGAACGAACACGTGAACTTAGCCGAGCATCGACATATCGATTTAAACACTTATCTTGATGTACATATGATCAATGATGGAACCGAAAGCTTCAGGATGGATGAAAGTCGTCCTAGAACACCTCTTCTGCCTCTGGAAGTCGTATAAACTGATTGGTGGGGTTAATGGGTTTGTACAAGGCAAAACCTAGATTTTTTTCGGTTTTATGCATCTTCGCGTATCGCTAAGTTGCATGTCTAGCATCTTCGCGTATCGCGAAGATGCAAACTGACTTCATATTCAGATTCGTCTCGTTGAGAAACATGAAATTCATATATTATGGATTTCGTAACTCATTTTCTAGGCCGAGATATGCCGTTTTACTAAAATACACATTCCTTGTAACCCAACTTGTTCAGTTTCACTTCGGCTTCAGGTTTCTCATCCAATCCTTTCCCGAATCCTTGTTAACCCTCAATATATGTTTCCATATGCTTCCATCATCTCGAGGCTTGCTTAATATTCATCTGGATGGCTCTAAAATAGCTCGTTTAAGCTCCGAACGTCCAATGTCTTGAAAACACATAACCACGCTTGAAATACCAATGTTCATTCGTTTATTAACCTAAATATAACTAATTAATATATAAAAATAACTAACTTTTACCCAACCATCACATCCCCACACTTATTCTTCTTCGTCCCGAAAAAAACTTTGCAATGGAATCAGAACCAGAGATCATTCTTACAAAATACTTAGATTATCTTAATTAAGCACAACGAACACAAAACCGCGATGGCCGATATTATTGTCCACTTAAACCCATGCCTCAATACTTATCGGGAAAAATAAGGTGTGATAGTTTTATTAGTTCATATGATTAAAATGGAACCCACACCTCAAAGCCCTGAAGCCGCCTTACCATGCTTCATTATAGTTTTACCGAACCAGACCACCCCAACTTGATTTAAACCTTAAAATTAGATGATCAAAAGTTTGCATATGTGTACAATTTTTCAAGCCCATATGTAATAGCTAAGACAATTTTGGATATTTTTATCGAACCAAAACCTAAACTTAAGCATTAAAGTCTACCAAAATGGCCATTAGATACGATTAAGGTGCAATTAGGTAACCAACTAGTAAATAGCCCCCACTACATGACATACCCCCGTTATCAAGCAATACCTCGAAGTCCATCATCATACGTGAGTAGGCGCGAAGTCATTTGTAGGGCTTACATATGACGTGTCCCGTGTAGTTCGCTTCTTAATGGTAATGAGACGCGAGCACGGGGACCCTATATGACTAACAGCGTGGATGATCAAGTCAGTAGTGAATTTGTACTTTTAAAGCACGTTTTGTGATCATGTTTAATGACTTATGAATTGGCAGATAAACTGCGGGTTTGCTCTTTGAGCTCTTTTAATGTACATAAATCCACTTAGGATTTACACATACCCAGATGATAAACCGTATACCAACCCATGGTCTCCGAACCTCGGAGCATCCTATCAATACAGGATTTAAGGACATAAAACCACACGCCTATGAAGTGTTAACCACTTAAACTAGCATTATTTTCATTTATGTTTATATCACAAGCCTTCTAGCATACTCTAATGTTAAGCCTATCCCAGCATTGTACAATAGACTATTCATATTAAAATATATTTTTGGTGATCAAATCTAATAAAAAGGCTTGAGTATGGCCTAATATTTCATTCCAGTCCTTACATAGGCTTAGCTAAACAAACAAAACCCTGAAGACGTTCCCCACTAAAAATCAATCATTTTAAAGTTCAATTAAGTCTACAACCAAATTATCCTTTCATTCTCAAGGCTGAGCCTACCGACACATCCCAAATTAAGTGTGTTCCCGTTTTTTTATTATCTCATATATATAATAATTTTGAAAAATAATCCCCGATTTTTTCTATCATTTTCCATTATTGTGCAAAAAATCTTAATTCAAGGAACATGATTTTCAATTTCTCCTCATCCCCACACTTGAGGCAAACATTGTCCTCAATGTTTGAAAATATGACAATAAAATAGGGACGGGGTTAAAATTCACTTTGACAATTTTAAAAACCGAGCCTAATGTGATGGTGGTTATTTATTTTACATGTTTACAATTACACTTTTAACACAAAAAACTTATAAAACAAATAAAGTTAAGAAAACGAAATCACCTGATAGAAAATATAACTCTCATGTGCAACTCTCGTGCCCTCGGTGATGCTCTCGGTGAACTTAGCTCTTTCAACTCTCAAAATAAAATCTGCAAACTCTCAAACATGTAGAAGCAAGCTTCTCACAAGTATTAAAGATATAGGCCTTTTAAACTGTTTGCAAAGCCATTAATTTTAAATTACCAACCGAGCTTAATAAATTCATAACCAAATTTGTTAAACGAGTAAAAATGTTAAAAGACCTAACTCACTTTCGTAGGAATCACGATTGCATTTAGCGTATGCAACAAGCCCTTTAAACCCCCCGGTAGCCCGGGTGGACGAGTATTGTCTCGTGAGGGTTTATAGTGAACTACACCCACAAAGTTCAACTACAACAAAAAAATATGCACGTACCTGAATACAAGGCCAGGTTGCCTCCTGGTTAGCGCTAAGTTTTTGTTAAGGTCTTCAGCCGGACTGTTACCTGATTTCTTGGTTATGGTGGTCTAATGGAACATTTACCTTCAGAATTTCCAGCATATGTTCGGTAGTGAATACGTCGAGCCCACACACTCTTTCTTATCTTCGAAACATTAAATATTGATCGGGGCCGAACCGAGCATTTTCTGACCAAGTTTCCCGTGTAAGCTCGGTATTTAAGGTGTTGTGTCCACACCTTTTTCTTTATGGTTGAAACGTCTGTTGAACCAGTATAGGCCCATTTCTTAATACCGTGCCCACCATCCTTCACCTCTACCTTCCTCTTCTTCGAGTTCAAACCAACATACCCAACTTTATCAGTTTGAGGAATATGCAACTGGGGATAATTAGAATAACTTGGGACTATTTCAGTGTCTAATATCTTGAAAGTTACTTTGTCTTCAACTGGGTCCACACATTCAGCATCGTCATCAGTAACCACAACCGAGGCATTCATTGGCTCTTTGGTAACTAACGGAATTGGCGTGGTATTATTCTCCACAAACACATCCTCAAATTCATCCTTCGAAAGATCAAGAGCCTCTACTTCCAGTTCATCTTCTTTATCACCGGCCATCATTTCACGATCTCGTTTAATTTGGGCTAAATCATCAATGAGTTGGCTCATCAATTCATCTTGAGCAACATAACCTTTTCATGAACTTCCATCCTTAGACTGAGGTCCTTAAGCAGAGCCAACACCTCAGAATCTTGATTATTATATTGAGGAATTTATTTGTATGTTGGCTGAAGATGCTCAACAGAATAGTAGTCATACTCCTCCTCTTGATAACTTACAAACATTGGTGCCTCGGGCCCATCACTATCATACTCATCTGACTCGTAATATTCTTCATAATTAGGTGGAGGCGGTGAATAATTTTGGTACTGCCTATTGCGACCCTGCTGGTTGAAGTTCTCTTGTCTATAACTATATAACTCATAAAAGCTTTGAGGGTTTAGTGAAGGTGGTTCATGATATGAATGTGGATAGTCCGAATCATCATCCTCCACAACCTTATATCCTTCACGTGGGTCATAAACCCAACTCCACGTCATCTTGAGTTACCTACACACATGAGACACACAAATACCTCGCGTAAAATCAAACGAATATACATATATATATAAATTGAAACTAAATTACTAAACTAAACTAGAACTTTGCGCGTTGAGCCCCTGGCAACGGCGCCATTTTGACGTAGGCTGTCGTAGTCTACTCAAACAATCAATTAAAAAGACTTAAATACCTATAACAAGTACGGGTAAGTAAGGTCGTCACCACAGGGACTCAAGGAAAGTGTTAATTTTAATACAACTAATTTACTTATTAAACTAAGTCGGACAGACGATGTCAAGCGATTTTTAGAAAAAGATTAATTAAAATTAAGCGATTACTTAAAAAGATTTGTAAACAATATTAATTAAAAAGCATTCATTCTAGGTTCGGGTTATGTGTTCCATACGTTAATCATAGATTCTCTCATATTTGGTTTTACAATAATTGTGTAAGGCCCCTGTAACATCCTAAAATTTTAATGATGAATAAAGGAAGTTATGTTTAGTGATTTCGCGTAATTGATTAATGTCGGGGAAGGAGCGAGTCTTGGACTTGGATTAATTGAGATGGGTTAAATGAGAATGGGATTTCAGGGATATAAATACCCCCAAAATCCCAAAATATCTTCATTTTCCCCCACTCTCCTAAACACACACATACACACACACCAAGCACACCCAAAACCGCCGCCGGCCGGGCCGAGAAAGAAGGAAGGATCGAGCGAGGTCCGGGTAAGAGAGAAAGATTAGTGGTGATACCAAGATAAACGAGATCCAAACAAGCTCAAAAGGTATGATTCTTGATCTTGGAAGTTTAAAGATCCGAGCTTTTAGTGTATAAACGACCGAAAATGGTCGGGAAGTGTAGTGGGTGGTATTGAACCTTAACAAGGGTGTTAAAATCGCCCGAAATGTTGATCAGAAACCGAAACAGCGGACATCTGGGCAACTTCGCCTTCATCTGGGCAACTTCGCCTTCAAGCGATGAACTTCGCCTGCAAGCTAAGTTCGCCTGATGAACTTCGCCTGCAAGCTAAGTTCGCCTGATGACAAGTTCGCCTGAGGTTTAAGTTCGCCTGATGATAAGTTCGCCTGAGGTTTAATTCGCCTAAAGCTAAGTTCGCCTGAGGTTTAACTTCGCCTAAAGCTAAGTTCGCCTGAGGTTTAACTTCGCCTAAAGCTAAGTTCGCCTGAGGTTTAACTTCGCCTAAAGCCAAGTTCGTTTAGAAAATAAATTTAAAATCTAATGAAAATGTGTTAAGACAGTTAATGGAAATAATATTTTTCCAAGCTGACCTGGCAGCTCGACCCCAGCCAGGGGCTCTACCCCTTGGACCCTGCTAGGGGCTGCCGCCCCTAGACCCCGCTGCCAGGGGCGCTGCCCCCGGACCCCCGTTCGTTGTGGGTAGTAGTTAAGACTATAAAGATGTTATAAGTAGTGATAGTTAAATTGATATGTATACTTGTTATACAGTCAGCCGTGCACAACTGAAGAAAGGGATTACGATCAACGGAGAACGTAACCGTGTTCAGGTGAGTTTCTAGCCCCATTTATGTGTTATGTTTTCGGGGCTGTGTGCATACTCAACATGTTTGTTAATACACTCATCCTAAGAGATAAGTGTATGCCTTATGTGGATAATGTGAAATGTATGAATGATTGCTTGATGGTACGTGAACGATCTTCGGATATTGCACGTACTGTCAGGTTGTAACGCTATGTATAAGGTAAGTATGTTATGTATGTTTATGTGTATGAACATGATAGAGATAATAGAAGAAAGAAATGATAATGTATGGTTGTATGGTAACGAAAAGGGTACCGAGCCCTAATAATACTCGAGGTATGATGTATGGTTGTATGGTAACGAAGAGGGACTCGAACCCTACTAATATTCGAGAACTAGGGAACCGAACCCTACTAATATTCGAGGAAGAAGGGTACCGAGCCCTAATAATACTCGAGGAAAGAGGGTACCGAGCCCTAATAATACTCGAGGAAAGAGGGTACCGAGCCCTAATAATACTCGAGGAAAGAGGGTACCGAGCCCTAATAATACTCGAGGAATGTAGGGCGTAATGCTCTTTATAACATAAGATATGAAAGTAAGTTAATATAAAAGAAAGTAAGAAAGTATGAAAGTAAGAAAGTATGAATGTAAGAAAGTATGAAAGTATGAAAGTATAAAAGTATGAATGAAAGAATATAATGTTATGTGAATGGAATGATTATGTGATTATCTAGAACTCACTCAGCGTAGCTGACTTTTAGTATGCACGCAGGTGAGTAGGATGAGGCAGCTCGCTTGAGGAGACACATGGCACTGAACAAGAATCTGGCATCTGAAGACTTATGATGTTTTAATTTAATGCTTTAATGTTGAAAGACAAAGGATGTTTTGAGACAAGTTATGAATTATGTAAAGTTTTATGAAAGTTTTATATTCCGCGTAAATGTTTTAATTAACTCTGATATTTAGAACTGTGTTTATGAGTAAATCCAACACGAAAGTAGGGCTACCGGTAACGGGGCCTTACAAGTTGGTATCAGAGCAAAGTTCGAGAGATTTAAGCATCCTACATGCTTAGACTCGAACAGAGTATGGGATATAAGTAAGAAATGAAAGAAGATGCCAGTCCAAGAATGCCATGTGTCGCTCAAGCAAGATTAGTAAAGGTAAATTGTATGATTAAATGATATATGTTAATGAGAAAGAAAATATATGTGAACAAAAGGGATAGGAATAATTGATTGTTGATTTGACTAATTGCTTAAGTAGAACCAGCACAAATAGACTCATAAAGGGAAGTTTATAGGACACGGAAAGCAACGTGATCAGCTAGTCACAGCTGGCCACTGTTATTACCTGTTAGCCTTGCTATCCTTGTACTAGATAGTTCCTTGAGTGATGATGTTTGTGTTTTCCCTTTTAGAATACGATGGCTGGAGCTGGAGATATTGTTGGAGCTGGAGGTCGCACTGGACGACGCGGCAGGCCTCGTCGTGTCCAGCAACCTTCGGTTGAGACAGCTTCCAATACCGAAGCTGAAGAAAGCGCAGCGGGAAGAAACCCGGAAAACAATGAAGGAGTTCAACTGGATCCCGCCATTCAAGCAGCTATTGTTCAAGCTATGGCCACTGCTGTGAAGAATATTACCCCGGGAAGGTCTGCTGGAAGCCGTGAAAGAACTGTTGAAGGGGCAGGTGGTAATGGTAGAAAGGATGACGAGAGGGAAAGGGGTGACTCAAGTGAGGTAAGGTCTGTAAAAGACGATGATAGGAAGAGGGGCCGAGGCGGTTGCAACTATAAGTCCTTCAAGGGTTGTGACCCGCCTAAGCTGACTGGTTTAGGAGACGCAATCGCTACTCTTCAGTGGATAACCGCCATGGATAAGGTTATCCGCATTAGCGAGTGCCGTCCCGATCAAGCTGTCGGTTATGCCACCCAATCGTTTGAAGATGAGGCTATGTATTGGTGGGAGAGTGTGGAGCAGAGGAAGACCCGTGAAGAGATCAAAGAGATGAAGTGGGACGACCTGAAGGAGTTAGTAATGAAGAAGTTTTGTGCTGACGCCGAGGTTGAAAGGGCGGATATGAAGTTCCTAAATTTGAAAGCTGGGACAATGACGCAGCGTGAGTACACCACCGAGTTCAATCGAATGTCTAGGTTGGTGCCCGATATGATCAACACTGAGGCTAAAAGGATCAAGTGTTATGTGAGGGGATTACCACAGAGAGTTCGCATGTTAGTCAGAACAAGTAAGCCTACTACTTTGGATTCTGCTGTCGAACTCGCAGAAATGGTCTATGCAGACTTGGTTGCGGATGATGTGGTGGTGGGGGATGAGAAGAAAGAGAGGAAAGTGGTCGCTCCTGCTAAACGACCCGGTACCCAGATGTGGAACCCTAAGAACAAGCAGCCGAGAGTTTGGGAAAACAGGTCGTGCAAGACTTGTGGCAAGGCGCACAGTGGTGAGTGTAGGTGGGAAAGGGGTTCGGATACATGTCATAAGTGTGGAAAGATACATGCCGGAGAATGTAAATTTGGGTCGAATGTTTGCTACAAGTGTGGGAAGGCAGGTCATTATGCTTATGAGTGCAGTTCTAAGCCTGCATGCTACAAGTGTGGTAAGACGGGTTATTTTGCTAGGGAGTGTACCGAGAGTGAAGCTGGAGGTAGTAGAAGGAAGGATGCCGATCAAGCTAGGCCAAGAACTAAAGCCTACATGTTGACCCAAGAACAAGCCAAGCAGATTCCGGATGTTGTCACAGGTACGTTTCTAGTGAACGGTGTTTCCGCTTCTGTATTATTTGATTCGGGCGCAAACAAAAGTTTCGTAGCCACACCATTTAGTAAATTAGCTAAAATGAAATGTTGCCGAGTGTCTGAAACTTTTGTAGTAGAAACCGCCAGTGACACTTCGGTTAAAATAACAAAAATGGTTAAGAACAGTAAGATAGAATTGGAAGGACATGAGTTCCCGATTACCTTGTACGTTATGACATTGGGAGGGTTCGATGTGGTTTTGGGTATGGATTGGTTGTCTGAGTTTGAGGCTCAGATAGTATGTAAGAGTAGGATTATAAGGTTAAAGTCATTGGATGGTAGCGCGGTAACGGTCTATGGTGATAAGGAAAGTTCTGGGCTTAATGTCATTTCGATGATGAAAGCCGAGGGTTTGCTAAGGCGAGGGTGTTGTGCCTACTTGGCGTATGTCGTCAATGCTACGGCCGAGACGAAAGAAATGAAAGAGGTTCCTATTGTGCGCGACTACCCAAAAGTATTCCCTGAGGATCTTCCGGGGTTGCCACCAGAGCGAGAGATAGAATTTCAGATAGATTTAATACCAGGAGCCCAACCTGTCGCAAAAGCGCCTTACCGTCTAGCACCGTCCGAGATGAAAGAATTGATATCACAACTGCAAGAACTCCTCGACAAAGGTTTCATAAGACCGAGTGTTTCCCCGTGGGGCGCACCAGTATTGTTCGTGAAAAAGAAGGATGGAAGTATGAGGATGTGCATAGACTATCGTGAGTTGAATAAGCTTACGGTAAAGAATAGATATCCGTTGCCAAGGATTGATGATCTGTTTGACCAACTGCAAGGTTCAAGTTGGTTCTCACGAATAGATCTCAGATCAGGCTACCATCAGCTGAAGGTGAAAGAGGCAGACATCCCTAAGACAGCGTTCCGAACGCGGTATGGACACTACGAGTTCCTCGTAATGTCATTCGGTCTAACCAATGCTCCTGCAGCATTTATGGACATGATGAATAGGGTGTGTCGACCGATGTTGGATAAGTCGGTTATCGTCTTCATCGATGATATATTGGTTTATTCAAAGAGCGAGTCTGAACATGCTGAGCATCTGAGAGAGGTACTTGAGACTCTGAAGAAAGAGAAGTTGTATGCCAAGTTTTCGAAGTGCGCGTTCTGGTTAAGAGAAGTGCAATTTTTAGGTCACGTGATTAATCCTGAAGGGATTACCGTGGACCCAGCTAAGATTGAAGCGATAACGAATTGGAAGACTCCGCAGAATCCGACTGATATACGAAGTTTCCTAGGGTTAGCTGGCTACTATAGGAGATTCATCGAAGGTTTCTCCAAGATAGCCGCACCGCTAACCGGTATGACCCGAAAGTCGATAGTATTCAGTTGGGGAAAGTTTCAGGAAGAAGCCTTTGAAGAATTGAAGAAGAGGCTCAGGCAAGCTCCAATCCTTACTTTGCCCGATGGCGACGAGGATTTCGTTGTTTGTGCTGATGCCTCGCATCAAGGGTTAGGTTGCGTGTTGATGCAACGAGGGAAGGTGATAGCCTACGCGTCTAGACAGTTGAAGGTCCATGAGAGTACTTATCCGATGCATGATTTGGAGTTAGCAGCTGTAGTGCATGCTCTTAAGATATGGAGGCATTATCTGTACGGCACTAAGTGTACTATCTATACCGATCATAAGAGTTTAAAGTACTTCTTCGAGCAGAAAGAATTGAACATGAGGCAGAGAAGATGGTTAGAATTGATAAAGGATTATGACTGTGAGATTAAGTATTACCCCGGTAAAGCTAACGTGGTCGCTGATGCGTTAAGTCGTAAGAATGAGGAAGTCCTTGCAACAGTGAAGTCATACAAGTTGATCATGAACCCGAGTCTTTTTGAAGAAATCATCAAGGTGCAGTAAGAAGTGTTAGTAGATGAAGGGTTAGTAAAGAAAGAAAGGATTTATGGTCAGCAAGATGAGTTGATGGAAAACACTCATGGAGTTAAGACTAGGTTCGACCGTATGTGGATCCCACGCCATGGTGATCTTAGAAGTCGAATCTTAGATGAAGCTCATAAGTCAAGGTACTCAATCCATCCAGGAGCTACAAAGATGTACCAAGACTTGAAAAGAGATTACTGGTGGCCAGGAATGAAGAACGATGTAGTGGATTATGTTGGTAAGTGCTTAACTTGCTTACAAGTCAAAGCCGAACACCAAAAGCCTTATGGGATGATGCAACCGCTAGAGATACCTGAGTGGAAATGGGAACACATCACCATGGATTTCATAACTAAGCTACCTCGTACGGCTAAGCAACATGATACCATCTGGGTGATTGTGGACCGTTTGACCAAGAGTGCTCACTTTCTGCCCATACGAGAGGCCATCTCGTCAGAAACGTTAGCAAGCTTGTTCATCAAGGAAGTTGTAACCAAGCATGGAGTACCGTTATCGATCGTTTCCGATAGAGATACACGGTTTACTTCGAGGTTCTGGAAGAAATTCCATGAAGCTATGGGGACGAGGTTGAACATCGGTACGGCGTATCATCCTCAAACTGATGGACAGTCTGAAAGGACGATCCAAACCCTTGAGGATATGCTACGTGCTTGTGTTTTAGATTTTGGTGGAAGTTGGGATGATCATCTGCATCTGGCAGAGTTCTCCTATAACAACAGTTACCATTCAAGTATTGGTATGCCACCGTTTGAGATGCTTTACGGTAGACGATGTAGAACCCCGGTGTGTTGGGGTGAGATTGGTCAGAAAGAAATGGGAAGCCTAGAAGTGGTTCAAGAAACGTCTTCAAAGCTCGATCAGATCAAAGCAAGATTGAAAGCCGCGCAAGACAGACAAAAGTCTTATGCAGATAAGCGGCGACGACCAATTGAGTTTAACGTTGGTGACTATGTGATGCTCAAGGTCTCGCCTTGGAAGGGGATTATCCGTTTTAGGAAAAGGGGAAAGTTGAGTCCAAGGTACATTGGACCGTTCAAGATTGTAGGTCGTGTGGGTGAAGTAGCTTATAAACTGGATTTACCCGATGAGTTAGAAGGAATTCATTCAACCTTCCATGTTTCTCATCTGAGGAAGTGTCTAGCTGATGACACGTCTCACGTGCCATTAAAGGACATTGAGGTTGATGAACAATTGAACTACATCGAGCAACCGATAGAGATCGTTGATCGCAAGGAGAAGCAGCTTCGTCACAAGATTATACCCTTGGTAAAAGTGATATGGAAACACCGCAAGGGATCAGATGCTACTTGGGAAGCCGAGGATGAGATGCGCAAGTTTTACCCTAGTTTGTTTATGTAATAGTTAGGTTTCGGGGACGAAACCTCTTTAAGGGGGGAAGACTTGTAACATCCTAAAATTTTAATGATGAATAAAGGAAGTTATGTTTAGTGATTTCGCGTAATTGATTAATGTCGGGGAAGGAGCGAGTCTTGGACTTTGATTAATTGAGATGGGTTAAATGAGAATGGGATTTCAGGGATATAAATACCCCCAAAATCCCAAAATATCTTCATTTTCCCCCACTCTCCTAAACACACACATACACACACACCAAGCACACCCAAAACCGCCGCCGGCCGGGCCGAGAAAGAAGGAAGGATCGAGCGAGGTCCGGGTAAGAGAGAAAGATTAGTGGTGATACCAAGATAAACGAGATCCAAACAAGCTCAAAAGGTATGATTCTTGATCTTGGAAGTTTAAAGATCCGAGCTTTTAGTGTATAAACGACCGAAAATGGTCGGGAAGTGTAGTGGGTGGTATTGAACCTTAACAAGGGTGTTAAAATCGCCCGAAATGTTGATCAGAAACCGAAACAGCGGACATCTGGGCAACTTCGCCTTCATCTGGGCAACTTCGCCTTCAAGCGATGAACTTCGCCTGCAAGCTAAGTTCGCCTGATGAACTTCGCCAGCAAGCTAAGTTCGCTTGATGACAAGTTCGCCTGAGGTTTAAGTTCGCCTGATGACAAGTTCGCCTGAGGTTTAAGTTCGCCTGATGATAAGTTCGCCTGAGGTTTAATTCGCCTAAAGCTAAGTTCGCCTGAGGTTTAACTTCGCCTAAAGCTAAGTTCGCCTGAGGTTTAACTTCGCCTAAAGCTAAGTTCGCCTGAGGTTTAACTTCGCCTAAAGCCAAGTTCGTTTAGAAAATAAATTTAAAATCTAATGAAAATGTGTTAAGACAGTTAATGGAAATAATATTTTTCCAAGCTGACCTGGCAGCTCGACCCCAGCCAGGGGCTCTACCCCTTGGACCCTGCTAGGGGCTGCCGCCCCTAGACCCCGCTGCCAGGGGCGCTGCCCCCGGACCCCCGTTCGTTGTGGGTAGTAGTTAAGACTATAAAGATGTTATAAGTAGTGATAGTTAAATTGATATGTTTACTTGTTATACAGTCAGCCGTGCACAACTGAATAAAGGGATTACGATCAACGGAGAACGTAACCGTGTTCAGGTGAGTTTCTAGCCCCATTTATGTGTTATGTTTTCGGGGCTGTGTGCATACTCAACATGTTTGTTAATACACTCATCCTAAGAGATAAGTGTATGCCTTATGTGGATAATGTGAAATGTATGAATGATTGCTTGATGGTACGTGAACGATCTTCGGATATTGCACGTACTGTCAGGTTGTAACGCTATGTATAAGGTAAGTATGTTATGTATGTTTATGTGTATGAACATGATAGAGATAATAGAAGAAAGAAATGATAATGTATGGTTGTATGGTTACGAAAAGGGTACCGAGCCCTAATAATACTCGAGGTATGATGTATGGTTGTATGGTAACGAAGAGGGACTCGAACCCTACTAATATTCGAGAACTAGGGAACCGAACCCTACTAATATTCGAGGAAGAAGGGTACCGAGCCCTAATAATACTCGAGGAAAGAGGGTACCGAGCCCTAATAATACTCGAGGAAAGAGGGTATCGAGCCCTAATAATACTCGAGGAAAGAGGGTACCGAGCCCTAATAATACTCGAGGAAAGAGGGTACCGAGCCCTAATAATACTCGAGGAATGTAGGGCGTAATGCTCTTTATAACATAAGATATGAAAGTAAGTTAATATAAAAGAAAGTAAGAAAGTATGAAAGTAAGAAAGTATGAATGTAAGAAAGTATGAAAGTATGAAAGTATAAAAGTATGAATGAAAGAATATAATGTTATGTGAATGGTATGATTATGTGATTATCTAGAACTCACTCAGCGTAGCTGACTTTTAGTATGCACGCAGGTGAGTAGGATGAGGCAGCTCGCTTGAGGAGACACATGGCACTAAACAAGAATCTGGCATCTGAAGACTTATGATGTTTTAATTTAATGCTTTAATGTTGAAAGACAAAGGATGTTTTGAGACAAGTTATGAATTATGTAAAGTTTTATGAAAGTTTTATATTCCGCGTAAATGTTTTAATTAACTATGATATTTAGAACTGTGTTTATGAGTAAATCCAACACGAAAGTAGGGCTACCGGTAACGGGGCCTTACAGCCCCGAACCCGGTAGCCTTACTTTAGCGTCGGATTTACTCATAAACACAGTTCTTACAAATCAGAGTTCATTAAAACTTTCGCGGAATATAAAAAAACTTTCATAAAACATTTCATAACAAAACACGTCTTGTCTTAAAACATCATTTTGTCTTTCAAAATAAACGAAATATTAAACTTAAACGTCTTGAGTCTTCCGATGCCAGCCTCTTATTCAGTGCCACGTGTCTCCTCAAGCGAGCTGCCTCATCCTACTCACCTGCGTGCATACTAAAAGTCAGCTACGCTGAGTGAGTTCTAGTTAATCACATAATCATACAATACCTTCTTACATTTCATACTTAACCTCTTAACTTCCTTTCATACACACATAATTGCATATACTTTCATTTTTACCTTCATACTTTCTTTACATACATAATCATACGTTTTAAAGAGCCTTTCGCCCTATAACCTCACAGATATTATAAGGGTCTGGTCCCTAACATCACAGATATTATAAGGGTCTGGTCCCTAACATCACAGATATTATAAGGGTCTGGTCCCTAACATCACAGATATTATAAGGGTCTGGTCCCTCTTTCCTCGAATATTAGTAGGGTTCGGTTCCCTAGTTCTCGAATATTAGTAGGGTTCGATTCCCTCTTCGTTACCATACAACCATACATCATACCTCGAGTATTATTAGGGCCCGGTACCCTCTTCGTAACCATACAACCATCCTTTCCTTGTTTTATTAACTTTATCACATTCATACACATAAGCATACATATCATACTTACCTTATACTTAGCGTTACAACCTGACAGTACGTGCAATATCCGAAGATCGTTCACGTACCGTCAAGCCATCATTTATACATATCACATTATTCACATAAGGCATACACTTATCTCTTAGGATAAGCTTATTAACAAACATATCGAGTATGCACACAGCCCCGAAAACATAACACATAAATGGGGCTAGAAACTCACCTGAACTCTGCCTCTTCCTCCGATAGTTGTAAATCCCTTCTTTAACTGAGCTCGGCTGGCTGTATAAGTTACACGTATCAATACTCGCCTGATCTAACCTGGCGGCCTAGTATTAGCTTACTTTTACTTATCGTTTATAATTTATTTTCTAATCGAACTCGACTTTAGGCGAAGTTAAACCTTAGGCGAACTTAGCTTTAGACGAAGTTAAACCTTAGGCGAACTTAGCTTTATGCGAAGTTAACCCTTAGGCGAATTTAGCTTTAGGCGAAGTTATCCCTTAGGCGAACTTAGCTTTTAGGCGAAGTTGTCATCAGGCGAACTTAGCTTTTAGGCGAAGTTGTCATCAGGAGAACTTAGCTTTTAGGCGAAGTTGTCATCAGGCGAACTTAGCTTGCAGGCGAACTTAGCTTGCAGGCGAAGTTGTCGGATGCAGCTACTGTTCGTCCTTAATCATCTTCGTTTCTTAACCAAATAACTCGATTTAGGTATCCACGTAATCGTCTGACCAGCGCCTACAAACCCCAACCATCAAATCGGCCTAACATCGATGTTTAAGGGGTGCGATTTAGGCATATAGGTTACGGGTTCTTTTAGGTTAACAATTAACCTATCAAATGCTAATCAATTCCAGTAATATTTGCTGTTTTAGGTTCGTTTATAACAAACTAACACAGATCTATGATTTCCCAAATCAAACCGAACCTATACGAACGATTTCTAACTATAAACGTACCTTGAACGAGTCGAACTACGAACCCGGTTAAGCCTTGATGTTGTTTTGGTCCGTCACGACGTTCCAGCACCAACAAGCTCGGGTTTTCGCCTTCGGATCTTGGTTCGGGTTATAAGATGGTGTTGTGTGTGTTTTGGTGGTGTATGGAATATGTGAGAATGAGGATTAATTGGTGATTAATGGTATGTATATTTAGGGACCATGGGCTTAAGCCCATGGACTCTCCTTCCTTCTTTCATAACCCAAGTCCATAACCCATATCCATTACCCAACACTAGCCCGACCCATACCAACTCCTACTCTATTTATTTATTTCCCGATAACCCGAGTAAACTTTCCCTCTATTATTAAGTAATACAATTAATATTATTTTGAAAATTTCGGGATGTTACAAGTCTTCCCTCCTTAAAGAGGTTTCGTCCCCGAAACCTAACTTATTCCCTATTAAAGGAAAACTTCTTATATTTACACACTTTATTGAATCGCCTTTGCTTTCAGGGTTATCCCTCTTACTCCTGACTTGTAGCCATCGAGCGGTGATCATGTGTTTTAGCTATTACGGTAGCTTGTCCATGAAGCCCTCGATGTACCAAGTCTCGTATCGCCTTCCCGAGGAACCTTGTTGTATATAATAACGCTAACTCCTAAGGCGACGCTTTACCATCACACAACTATTTATCATAACCAACATGCATTCAAGATAAATTCATAGGTCGTTCATACAAAACCACAAGAAGTCACAAGTACTTCATAACATAAAAGGAAATCATTCAAGCTTGCTAAACAAACATAGGTTCAACTGTAACATAAAACTCTCTTTAACTACTAAACATAAAACAACTGTGACATGCCACTTATTCTCCGGCAACCTCCTCAGCAGCTAATAGACCATCCTTTCACGCGTCTCCTCTTCCTTCCCCCACTGTCACGGCTTCTCCACACTCCCTAGCTATGTGACCTGACTTACCACACTTATAACACTTCTGGTCCTCGGTGCATTCACGGGAGATGTGCCCCTTCCTCCCACATCGGTAGCACTGATTTGGACCAGCCTTGCATTCCCCCAAGTGCATCTTCCCGCACACCTTACATGCTTCCTTTCCTGCCATCTTCCGTGTCTTTCTCCCTGCACGCTCCACGGCATCCCTAGCTCTTTTATTTCCTTTCCCTTCTTCCTCATCTTCCACTTCCACATCATCCGCTGCCAGATCAACATAGACCATCTCCGCCAGCTCGACCGCAGACTCAAAGGTAACAGGTTTGTTGGCCCTGACTAACATGCGGACCTTCTGGGGAAGTCCTCTAACGTAGCATTTGATCCGTTTCGCCTCGGTGTTCACCATGTCAGGAACCAGCCTAGACATGCGGTTGAATTCGGTGGTGTACTCACGATGTGTCATCATACCGGCCTTTAAATTCAGGAACTTCATCTCCGTCCTTTCAACCTCGGCATCTGCACACAACTTCTTCATCACCAACTCTTTCAGATCGTCCCATCTCAACGCCTTGATCTCATCCCTAGTCTTTCTCTGCTCCACACTTTCCCACCAATACATAGCTTCTTCCTCAAATGACTGAGTAGCATACCCCACAGCTTGGTCGGGACGACACTCGCTGATTCGGATAATTTTATCCATGGCGGTTATCCACTGAAGAGTAGCGATTGCGTCTCCTAAACCAGTCAGCTTAGGCGGGTCACAACCTTTGAAGGACTTATAGTTGCAACCGCCTCGGCCCCTCTTCCTGTCATCAACTTTCACAGACCTTACCTCACTTGAATCACCCCTTTCCCTCTCATCATCTTTCCTACCATTACCACCTGCCCCTTCAACAGTTCTTTCACGGCTTCCAGCAGACCCTCCCGGAGTAATATTCTTCACAGCAGTGGCTACAGCTTGAACAATAGCTGCTTGAATTGCGAGATCCAGTTGAACTCCTTCATTGTTTTCCGGGTTTCTTCCAGCTGCGCTTCCTTCAGCTTCGGTGTTGGAAGCTATCTCAACCGAAGGTTGCTGGGCACGACGAGGCCTGCCGCGTCGTCCAGTGCGACCTCCAGCTCCAACAATGTCTCCAGTTCCAGCCATCGTATTCTAAAAGGGAAAACACAAACATCATCACTCAAGGAACTATTTAGTACAAGGATAGCAAGGCTAACAGGTAATAACAGTGGCCAGCTGTGACTAGCTGATCACGTTGCTTTCCGTGTCCTATACACTTCCCTTTATGAGTCTATTTGTGCTGGTTCTACTTAAGCAGTTAGTCAAATCAAACAATCAATTATTCATATCCCTATCGTTCACATATCTTTTCTTTCTCATTAACATATATCATTTAATCATACACTTTACCTTTACTGATCTTGCTTGAGCGACACATGACATTCTTGAACTGGCATCTTCTTTTCTTTCTTACTTAAATCCCATTTTCTGTTCAAGTCTAAGCATGTAGGATGCTTAAATCTCTCGAACTTATGCTCTGATACCAACTTGTAAGGCCCCGAACCCGGTAGCCTTACTTTAGCGTCGGATTTACTCATAAACACAGTTCTTACAAATCAGAGTTCATTAAAACTTTCGCGGAATATAAAAAACTTTCATAAAACATTTCATAACAAAACACGTCTTGTCTTAAAACATCATTTTGTCTTTCAAAATAAACGAAATATTAAACTTAAACGTCTTGAGTCTTCCGATGCCAGCCTCTTATTCAGTGCCACGTGTCTCCTCAAGCGAGCTGCCTCATCCTACTCACCTGCGTGCATACTAAAAGTCAGCTACGCTGAGTGAGTTCTAGTTAATCACATAATCATACAATACCTTCTTACATTTCATACTTAACCTCTTAACTTCCTTTCATACACACATAATTGCATATACTTTCATTTTTACCTTCATACTTTCTTTACATACATAATCATACGTTTTAAAGAGCCTTTCGCCCTATAACCTCACAGATATTATAAGGGTCTGGTCCCTAACATCACAGATATTATAAGGGTCTGGTCCCTAACATCACAGATATTATAAGGGTCTGGTCCCTAACATCACAGATATTATAAGGGTCTGGTCCCTCTTTCCTCGAATATTAGTAGGGTTCGGTTCCCTAGTTCTCGAATATTAGTAGGGTTCGATTCCCTCTTCGTTACCATACAACCATACATCATACCTCGAGTATTATTAGGGCCCGGTACCCTCTTCGTAACCATACAACCATCCTTTCCTTCTTTTATTAACTTTATCACATTCATACACATAAGCATACATATCATACTTACCTTATACTTAGCGTTACAACCTGACAGTACGTGCAATATCCGAAGATCGTTCACGTACCGTCAAGCCATCATTTATACATATCACATTATTCACATAAGGCATACACTTATCTCTTAGGATTAGCGTATTAACAAACATATCGAGTATGCACACAGCCCCGAAAACATAACACATAAATGGGGCTAGAAACTCACCTGAACTCTACCTCTTCCTCCGATAGTTGTAAATCCCTTCTTTAACTGAGCTCGGCTGGCTGTATAAGTTACACGTATCAATACTCGCCTGATCTAACCTGGCGGCCTAGTATTAGCTTACTTTTACTTATCGTTTATAATTTATTTTCTAATCGAACTCGACTTTAGGCGAAGTTAAACCTTAGGCGAACTTAGCTTTAGGCGAAGTTAAACCTTAGGCGAACTTAGCTTTAGGCGAAGTTAACCCTTAGGCGAACTTAGCTTTAGGCGAAGTTAACCCTTAGGCGAACTTAGCTTTTAGGCGAAGTTGTCATCAGGCGAACTTAGCTTTTAGGCGAAGTTGTCATCAGGCGAACTTAGCTTTTAGGCGAAGTTGTCATCAGGCGAACTTAGCTTGCAGGCGAAGTTCATCAGGCGAACTTAGCTTGCAGGCGAAGTTGTCGGCTGCAGCTACTGTTCGTCCTTAATCATCTTCGTTTCTTAACCAAATAACTCGATTAGGTATCCACGTAATCGTCTGACCAGCGCCTACAAACCCCAACCATCAAATCGGCCTAACATCGATGTTTAAGGGGTGCGATTTAGGCATATAGGTTACGGGTTCTTTTAGGTTAACAATTAACCTATCAAATGCTAATCAATTCCAGTAATATTTGCTGTTTTAGGTTCGTTTATAACAAACTAACACAGATCTATGATTTCCCAAATCAAACCGAACCTATACGAACGATTTCTAACTATAAACGTACCTTGAACGAGTCGAACTACGAACCCGGTTAAGCCTTGATGTTGTTTTGGTCCGTCACGACGTTCCAGCACCAACAAGCTCGGGTTTTCGCCTTCGGATCTTGGTTCGGGTTATAAGATGGTGTTGTGTGTGTTTTGGTGGTGTATGGAATATGTGAGAATGAGGATTAATTGGTGATTAATGGTATTTATATTTAGGGATCATGGGCTTAAGCCCATGGACTCTCCTTCCTTCTTTCATAACCCAAGTCCATAACCCATATCCATTACCCAACACTAGCCCGACCCATACCAACTCCTACTCTATTTATTTATTTCCCGATAACCCGAGTAAACTTTCCCTCTATTATTAAGTAATACAATTAATATTATTTTGAAAATTTCGGGATGTTACAAATTGTTAACCCTATGGTTTGATTTATGACGACAAACGATAACTCAACTTAATTTTTGACACAAATGAACCCGGACTACACAATTGCCAGATATATGTCTAGGACAACTAATTCAATGATAAGGTTTGATGATTCTAGTTCAATGACACAAGAGATTAAACCTTATATGCTGATGAACAACCAAACAAACGTTACACAAATTAATAATCGCAAACACAACCTTTAATCAACCAAATAACTAGTTAAGCAAGACAAATTCATATAAAATCAATCAAACTCTATTCATTAAGCATAAGAATCTGTTTATAACAGTATTTCACACAAAACCTTAGCCTAGAATGAACACGTGAACTTAGCCGAGCGTCGACATATCGATTAAAACACTTATCTTGATGAACATATGATCAATGATGGAACCGAAAGCTTCGGGATGGATGAAAGTCGTCTTAGAACACCTCTTCTGCCTCTGGAAGTCGTAATAAACTGATTGGTGGGGTTAATGAGTTTGTACAAGGCAAAACCTAGAATTTTTTCGGTTTTATGCATCTTCGCGTATCGCTAAGTTGCATGTCTAGCATCTTCGCGTATCGCGAAGATGCAAACTGACTTCATATTCAGATTCTTCTCGTAGAGAAACGTGAAATTCATATATTTTGGATTCCGTAACTTATTTTCTAGGCCGAGATATGCCCGTTTTACTAAAAGACACTTTCTTGGTAACCCATCTTGTTCAGTTTTCACTTCGCCTTCAGGTTTCTCATCCAATCCTTTCTCGAATCCTTGTTAACCCTCAATATATGTTTTCCCATGCTTCCATGATCTCAAGGCTTGCTTAATATTCATATGGATGGCTCTGAATTAGCTCGTTTAAGCTCCGAACGTCCAATGTCCTGAAAACACATAACAACGCTTGAAATACCAATGTTCATTCGTTTATTAACCTAAATATAACTAATTAATATATAAAACTAACTAAATTTTACCCAACCATCAAACACGTTGAACGGCACCCGATAGGCAGTCGTACACTAGACATTGCATGGTTGATTAATTTAATTTTGCTATATTCAAAACTATGTGAAATAGACTAAGTTATCGTATTTACTTAAAAATACAAACACATATGTGGGTCTTCATTATTTTAATAAGGCGCGAATAACATGAAATTTGAACCGAATCTTGTCTGAATAATGAATCCGAATTTTGGTTTATTCAAATCAGTTTAAAATCTCACGAAATTTCTAATTCGAATACAAATTTTGGTATCTCAAAACTATGCTGATTTGAATAACCCGAACTCAGATTAAATATAATTCTTTTTATGTTATGGATGAATTAGATATTGATTTTTTTTATTAATTTGTGGATGCTTTTTTTTATAGTTTAGATTTTTGAGATTTGTTAATTGTTATTATGTGTTTTTAATTCGGTTTATTGGAATAGACCCAAGCTCGAATAAGTTGTTCAAATCGTTTTATGAGAATTTTATTTGAATTAATTTATAAAACTTTAAAATTTATAGTAACCTGATACATAATCAAAAATCGGAAGGATCAAGATTATCCAGAGTATTTGACAAGGTGAATACGATCAACTTTTACAAGATTATATTTACGTTATTAAATTCATTGATGTATCCATCTTTAAAAAGTCAAAATATTTATGGGATGTTTAGGCGAGCTTTTAATTTTTTTTTATTGTTTATTTGATTTTTGAAAAGTAACAGGTGTTTGAAAAAGCTCTTTCAAAAGCTTGAGAATGGAACTTTTCAAAAGTGCTTTTTTTTTGAAAAATTAAATAAGCAAATTTTAAAAGCTCACCCAAACATCTCCTTAAAAGGATTCAAATCCTTCAAAAAATCGTTTTAACGCAAGATAGTAACTAACACTCATGCTAAAATATACATTGTCTCGATCCTTACATATATGTTTTGCTGTAGATGTACTACGGTCATATTGGCCACGGACATGCAACTGTCCCTTGAAATGGTCTGTGTGTATGTTTAGTTTATATGAGATAAGATTGAGATCCACTTAGTCGTTGAACGCTTTGGATGTTATGTTATAACGTGTTATAAAAATCTTTTCGAGTCAAGTCAGCGTTATTTAATAGCACATAGTTGACATTTTTCCAACGTGTTTTCGGGTAACCAGGAATGAGGATATAAACAAGGATAAATGCTGGAGGAAATAGATTCCATAAAATTTAGATGATGGCTCAGTTGATTTTGTCAACTGAAAATCCTTGTAAATTTAATTTTAAACAAGTAATTTTGTAAATCCTAAGTGTATTTAATTCCTTATGATATAAAGTGAATATTTTAATAAAAATTTTTCTGTTGCGCAACAGACTTTGATAATTTGACAAATCTGATACTAAGTGTTAGTCATACGTCTAGGCCTCTGAGGCTGGATATGACATCATAATGAATAAGTAAAGATGTTGTGAATGATAATGTTCTGAATGATTTTGGTTATGATAAATGATAAATAATTATGTATATCTTAACGGTTACAAATGAGCAAGTTTGTTGTCTAATGCAAACATAGGAAAGACATGCGAACCTAATACATGTATACTCTACCTAGATATGCATGATATATGAAGGATGAATAAGTATATTATCCAATGTTAGGACGCTGTTATGCTTATGAAGATAGTTATGGTATAACATGATATATTATGATATGATGTTCTTAAGTTATGTTCTGTCATGATCTTTAAAAAAGAACTCACTCCAAGTAACTGACTTTTAGTATGTGCATCAAGCAATTGATACACGTATGTGTTATGCTGGTATGAAGTGACGGAGAGATTATTCAGTATAAGCCTAGCATCCCTCCAGGATATATGTTGGTATGAACTTGTATGTTTTGTTTGCCTAAGTTTAAATGGGTTTTTCTAGTTTTGATCAGAATTATGTCTCATTAGTAAATCTAACAAAGGAACTATGCTGATCGTGGTGTTTCGTTTCATATTCATCAGAGTTAGATGCTACGTTATAAATTAAGCATGCTTATCAAGTTTACAAGAAACCTCATATAATTTTAATATTAGAAGTGGTACTTTGGTCTAACATAAAAACCATTACTTATGTCTAAAACACTTTACTAGTAAATAACAAAGAAGCCCCTTTATTAGAAATAGTTTGGGTAACTCATCTTCTACATGAGTTATATGCTTTATCACCGGATAGCATGACATGACAAAATAAGGGAATTATTCATGACTCAAAATCCGGTATCTAATAAATCACCAATCTTGATAATCATTTTATCAGAGAGCTAGTGGCGTCGGGAAAATTAATTATTAAACTTGTTCCAACGAATCCTCAAGTAGCAAACATCCTCACCAAAAGTCTTTTCCACGCTCCTATGTTTTGATCCGCCACCGTTCGATTGAGGGGGCTATTAGTTATTGATGAGTTATCTTAGTGTATTTTTCATGTATTTATATACGTATGCCCTTTCGTTTCTTATTCTTCATGTATTTATGCAAGGTCTTTTCATATTCTTCATGTAATTCTCATTCAGTATACATATACTCTCAACCCTCCTATATGGGTGTGGTTGATCTTATGATCCTTACACCCTTTCTTACAGGTGCTCAAGGACCACTTAATTAGAACACTTTTAATTGATGAATTTAAGCTTCATTGATGTTCCTCTCTTTCAGTTTTGGGATTTCCTTGAGCTCCTCTTGTAGTGGACATCCACTGCCTTTTGTTTGTTCTATTAACACAATTGCAACCCATTACTGTTAATAGTTTGGTTGGGAACCCCCCCCCCCCCCCCCACACCCACCCACTTCTTTCTTTTACATACCCTAACTAGTTCTAAGTATCTTTCATTTCAGGTTTCTTTAAACTAATTATTATACAAGGGTATGCATTCCTTAATCCAAGTAATACTAGTTTATAAGTAGCTCTTATAATGTTTTGAATTTTTAAGGTAATTAGTATATACCGTATAACGTCGACAAAACATGAAGGGAATAAAACACCTACAAAAGGAGTTGTGAGAGCGAAATTAAACGAATACCCGAGATCACAAATGCGACATAGCTAATCAAAAGATACATCATGACTTCTACTAAAGACCTAAGCAAGTGACTAAACCTAAATATCATCTAGAAGGGTTATTCCTCGAAGGGTCTTAATATGCAATTCCTGTATTACATCTCATTGGTAGCCCATCCTTCTCGTTTATACAAAGCAACCACTATAGTACTGCTTTAACCGGAATGACTTATTAACTACAAGATGAAAAGACTAAAGATGAAGTCACTTTATTTAACATAAGTACCCGTGCTCCACCTTAATTTGAACACAAGCAAAAACTCATAGACAGAAAGATGGCAAGCACTCAAAAACATAGCAGTAGCTGAGAAACTTTGTTACATCCCTTGCAACTTTTGCAATATTGTTCTTGTGGTATAATCTCTCTCTCTCTCTCTCTCCCTCTCCTACACTAGTTATGTGTGTGTTCTAAATTATAAAAGCAACAACTTAATATGTGAGTTTGCTATCTAGAATAATTAATGTATGAAACCATAAATTCTATTTTATGTAGTGTTCTTGAACCGTTTTAGTTCTCTCACATACACAAAACAATGACGTTTCTATTTTGTTATCGAGACTAATTAATTTTGTGATACAAATTCACACAATATATAATATATAGAATAAAAGGTAAGCAAATCTAGTCTAGGGTTTCGTGGATCTTAACCACTGTCACATGATGAAGGACGCAAACATTTCCATTTCAGGGAATTCCCAGTTTAGGAAATAGGTATGATCGATCTAAGGACTTTCTACCTACCCACACATGAACTAATTGGTCAAACTTGTAGCATATTGATGTAGGGATCATTCATGTTCATGTTCATGTTCATGTTCATGATCTTAATTTTATCTTCTAGTCTAAATTACCCATTGTCGATTCCGATCAAGATTTACATACACATCATCTCCTGAATTTGCATGATTATTTTGTGTTTTAATGTTGATCAGGTGAGGGTACCATGCAGCAAATTATTTGATATAGTGAAGGTGAGATGTGAACACTGCACTAATTTGTGGCCTGTGAATATGGGGATGGTTCACCATTTTCACCCTAATTCCACCTCTCAACATTCTTCTTCTTCTTCTTCTTCTTCTTCTTCTTCTTCTTCTTCTTGTCTCCATGATCAGGTGTTAATTTTTCTTTACATCCATCATTTTAAAAGCTTTAATTTTTATTATATAAATAAAGTGATCGATAAGCTTTCTTCTTCTTCTTCTTCTTCTTCTTCTTCTTCTTCTTCTTCTTCTTCTTCTTCTTCTTCTTAACACCAACCGGCCAGGTGTTCTTCTTTACATACATCACTTTAGAAGCTTTGCTTTAATCATATAAAGTTATGAGCTTTTGGATACTCAGTTCCAATATTGCAAATTTTTCGGAGCACTTTAATTTTATACAAACTGATATATAAAGTATACTGGTTACTTTATACATATTTTCATAGTTTCCCAAATTCATTAAGTTTTCAAAATTATACTTTTTGTTTCACGTGAATATTCAACATAAAATAAAGTTTTGTATATAAGGGTGGTCGGAGTGGACAGGGGTGGGCTCGGGAAGGCTTCGGCCCAGCTGGGAACACCAACCCGGCCAGGAGAACGAATAATCAATGAGGGTTGGAGACATGTTGTGGACGTTCAAGATTGACACATGGTGTTAAGGTTTAAATTGGGGAGAGTGATAAAACCTAAGTTACCTAACGAATTATTTTGTGAAGAAGAAGATATAAAGAACACGGCTCGATTTATTAACTATAAAGAGTTATATTTCGTGATGGATAAAATCACAAATGAATGATGATAAAATTTTAGAGTTTGTGAGCTTAAAATGATTTAAGTAGGTTTAATAATATCTTGTTTATTTAAATAAAATTACGTGAAAATTTTAACTTAAATATATAATGTAAATTTCATTTTATTAATGAATTTTTAACTTTTAATGAATAGTATTAAGTTAGTTTTTATTTCTTAATAATATAAATTATCTAAAATGGGCGAAAGAAGAATTGCAGTGAAAAATAATCATTTGCGCACTTCAAAGATAGATTGGGATGAAATGAAATGGAAATAGTGAAAAATCTGACATGATTACTACGTTGAGAAAAGAGATGGTGAAAGATGGTTTAGGGTGGCCCACCGCCTTACATACAAAGTGAATATAATTAACTTTTTGTTACAAATAAAATAATGGTTTGTTTAAATATGTAAACTGTAACCATACAATTACACTGATCCTCCCAACTGAACAAAGTTGAGCTCATCAGTACTTTGTTACAACTAATTAATATAAATACATATGTAAATCCAAAGACGATACTTGAAGATTAGATAACTTAATTGCTGACCGATTTTTATAAATCAATTTTTCAAACACAAACCACAACTATTTATTATATAGTTTATAAAGTCATTTGTAAATTCAGCAGGTTCTCAAGAACACTTCCACAAATTCTAGGGTTGATTTGGGTTCATCCTGCAAGATACGTCCCCATGAAGCCACCTTCTCCTTCAATCATCAAAGATCAAAAATCCGTCAATAGTAGTAAGTTCTTGGCTACAATTAATGAATTCAATCTTTGTTACTTAATTAGGTTTGCGACATTTGCACCACACACTCAAACCATATTTTGATGTAGCTGTAACGTATCTAAAGAATATAGTAATTACACCAATTTGGTTCAACCCCGTATTCATCTAAACTTTATGGAAAACTTAGATCTATATTAAATTTAATTTAACAAATTAGTTTGTAAATAAAAATATAAATTATTTTATATATAATACTACACACAAACTGTAATAGATTTAAATACAAATCATATATTGTATTAATATACGCTCGCAACAATAAATAAAAAACTGTACAATGAATATCACAAACTTAATCTATATGTGAAAACTATATAGCCGAGTATAAGCTTTTTTTCTCTCTAATTAATGTAACTTTGTTGTTTTAACCAGATAATTTAGTGTTATATCATATTTAGGTGAGTTTATATTAGAGAACCACGAAAAAGTGAGGAATCAGAGATCCATAAAAAGAAGTTGTTTTACATATAAAATTTCATTTTTATATAATTATTAAAGCTTTTGTATTTAAACACATTTAGAAGTCGTTTCAATAAAAAAAATTTAAAAACTAAAAAAAATAATTAAAAAAATTAGTTAAAACAAAGTGGAAAATCTTTTTTTTTTTTTCAAAAATGTGTTTTCTTTTCCTTCAGAATACCTTCTACTATGTTAGCATGCAAAAATAAGTTAAAAATTATATAAAACTGAATTTTATTAACGTGATCCATGTTGTAAACTGAGTTTTTAATGAGGTTTTTACATGAGCAATCCATGGTTGCCCCATTTTTTTTATTTAGTTATTTATTTATTTTTTTTGTGATTTCTTAGTGAACATCCCTTTTACCCTGAATTTTAGTTTATATCTACACAAATTTTAATCATGTTATTTCATGCCAAAACTTCTCTTTTCTCAGCACCGAAGAAAAGGAAACGCGTTCCATCAGCATATAACCAATTCATCAAGTAATTAACGAGACTAGACCCCGTAATTTCCTTAAATATGCTTATCTTTTATTTTGCTCCTAAGTACTTCTGAATACGTAGACAGGAGATTCAAAGGGTTAAGGCTATTAATCCAGATATTAGTCACCGGGAAGCTTTTAGTGCTGCTGCTAAAAATGTAAGTACAAATTTCAGATTTTGTTAAGCATGTTTATATTCCTTCAAATCATAGATACTTTAGGATTTTTTATTGTTTCTAATTTCTGTATAACATAGTTTAATTGTCATAACCACAGTGGGCACGTTTTCCTCACATTCAAATGCTGGAGGGTAACACTCATCAAGATGAACTCGATGAGGTGAGTGCATTGTGTTACGTAGTTTTCGAATATTATTTGAAAGAAAATTATCATAAGCTTTTCATCGGTTGAGAACCTTAAAAGTATCTGCATAACTTTATCTCAAACTCAAAATTCTTAAAAAAAAAAAAAAAAAAAAAAAACAACTTTTTCTCAAGCACTAAAGTCTATCTCACAATTCTCCTTACATCTTCGCATCATCGTTTATTTTTTTTTTTTATGTATTTCCCATAACCTGTTTAGTTATTTTAATGACTATTCGTTTGTAATCTTATACATATAATTTTTAAAATCTATATAGTACAACAATAACAACCACACTAAGTAAATATCTTATTAATAACAAAGCTAGTAATAGGGTTTGAAGGAATACATGCAAAAAGTGTCTTCATATCAAAGAATAAGATAGTTTTTCTAGAGAGACCCCTAGCCCCTATATATAAAACATTATAAAAAAAATACAAAGTTTAACACTACACATCTAAGAGCATTTTCATCTAACCCATCATTTAATATAAGGGGTGTTTTTATAATTTAGAAAATGATTCAAAGTGTTGTGAGTGAAGAGTTCTTATATTTTAGAAAAAGTAGTGATTTTTCTGTATATTTCAAAAGCTAATGTTCATCCCCTATAATTTTTTAATATATTTTGAAAGTGGTTGTGAGTGAATGAAAGAGAAAAGATAATGATAAAATGTATAAAAAGTATTATTTAATTGAAATAGAGAAAGAAAATGTAGTGAGTTTTAGTGTAATTTTTGATTTAAGAATAGAAGATGAAATAGGAATGCTCTAAGCAATAGAAAAAATATAAATAACTGCAATAAAAGTATAAGTAAATAATAATAACAGTATCTAGTCATAATAATAAGTCACTAAATAAGAATAACGGTGTTATAAGTAACACATAATAAAATATAAAATAATAATTTAAAATTAAATATAACAATAATATATCATTTATCACTTATAATAATAAATAAATAAGTAAGTACGTAACCGATTAAATTAGGTTAAATAAGTAAAAAAGATACAATAAATTCCTTAAATAATCCCTTAAAACTAAATAAAACTCAAAATGGCCTTTTTCTGAACGGAATGATTCATTATGATAGAACTGACATCTGACATATTTATATGGAACCTTTTCGTTTTGAAACCAACCACATCTTGACGCATATACTCTTAAACGGTCGAGACTAAACGTTTTTTTAAAAAAACTGACCTTTTAGTTTTGGCGCCGACCGTTTATTAAACAGTTGGTCCGAGGGTTTAATAAGCGTTTGTCCTACGGATCTATTTTGTCGGGCCTTCATACATATTCTATCGGACATTCATATCTATTCCAACGACCTTCATACGTACTCCGTCGGCCAACATCTATGCTAGCGGCCTTCACATCTATTACGTCGGGCCACAAGCCATCGTTTAACAACCCGTGTTGAGGTTTTGTGTATTGTCACAAACCACCCAAATATGTACCTTTTTTAATTTTATGATCCACCAAATTTATTGGGTTATTACTCTTAGCCTTTAAAATTTTCACTAAACATAATATAATGTTTTGATTATTTGGATTCTTTGTTTTTTATTATTAATTATTTAATAAATTCAAATTTAAAGATATGAATGTCCCGAATAAATAGATATGAAGACCTGATGGTATAGATACGATGGTCCGATGGAATAGATGTGAAGGCCGCCGTAATAGATACGACTGCCTGACAGAATAGATGTGAAGGCCACCAGAATAGATATGTTGGTCGACGGAGTAGATATGAAGGCCGTCAGAATAGATATGTGTTAGTCGACGGAGTATATATGAATGCCTGACAAAATATGTATGAAGGCCCGACAGAATAGATCCGTTGGCCGACCGTAAACCGTCGAACCAACTGTTTAATAACCGGTCAGCACCAGAAATAAATGGTCAGTCCCGACCATTTAAGTGTATACGTGTCAAAATGTAAGGCCTCGTTCCCAGTAGCCCTACTTTGACGTTGGATTTACTCATAAACACAGTTCTAAAATCAGAGTTAATTAAAACTTTCGCGGAATAATTAAACATTCACCATCATACTACAAAAACAGCAATTCTTGTCTTAAACAAAAGTTGAATTGTCTTAACATAACATCACAATTCATAACACTTCTATTCCAAGATGTCAGTCTCTCCAGTCCCTGCCATGTGTCCCTCCTCACGCCAGCTGCCTCAACCTATTTGCTTGCGTGCATACTAAAAGTCAGCTACGCTGAGTGAGTTCTATTTTAATAGTTTACAGGATTATTCTTACACATTCTTTCGTTTACATACAAATATTATTTGTAGTACCTTTACATTATTCTTACACGTTCTTACAAACACACAATTATACATACATTCTTGCACATATATTATACAGGTCTGCAAACTGACTTCTTGCACATATATTATAAGGGTCTGCCAACCGACTTCTTGCACCGATATCATAGAGTCGGCCACTCTTTTCTTGCCCAGGTATTAGAAGGGCCTGCCACCCTGACTCTTACTATTCTTGCCCAGGTATTAGAAGGGCCTGCCACCCTGACTCTTACTATTCTTGCCCAGGTATTAGGAGGGCCTGCCACCCTGACTCTTACTTCACATTCCTTCTAGATTCTTACAATCAAATTAAGTTAAATAACTAACATATATAAGTTCTAACCTCTTTCTTTCATTCTTTGTTTCATTCTTACATTAATCATTTGCATTAATCACATAAATATATATCTTTCTTCCATTCTTGCATTAATCATTCACGTTAAGCACATAAGTATATATGTTACTATTCTTACAAGTATGCACACAGCCCCGAAACCATCTCAAAGAAAAATGGGGCTAGAACTCACATGGAGACGATTTCTCTCACCGTTAATGGTAATGCCATTCCTTAGCTGTGCACAGCTAACTGTACAATATATTACGCGCGTCAATTATCCATTACTACTACTTCTTACATCTAAGTTAATTAAACCCGCAACTAACGGGGGTCCGGGGGCAGCGTCCCTGGTAGCGGGGTCTAGGGGCGGCAACCCCTAGCAGGGTCCAAAGGGCAAAGCCCCTGGCTAGGGTTGAGCTGCCAAAAAATTAATTTCATGGAATTTCGCTTCGCAAGAAGCGTTTTTCGCTTCGCATTACTTTTTCACTTCGCATGAAGCCTTTTTCACTTTGCATGACTTTTTCGCTTCGCATGGTCATGCGATGCGAAATACTTATTTCGCTTCGCATGGTCGTGCGATGCGAAATACTTATTTCTCTTCTCATGGTTGTGCGATGCGAAGTCGACTTATGCGAAAATAACCTTCTTTTAATTACTTTTACCATTTTAAGCCAAATTGCTCCGTGACTCATCCTTAGGACTCGATTTTACCCTTTTTATGGGTTTTGGGTCGTACCAACTTTGTATACCCGTGTTTGTGAGGTCCGAACATCACCTTTTTGTCCTATATCATACCTGTGACGTTATAACTCACCAAGTTTATGTTTTTCTTACATCTTACAACCCGATCTACTAAGATATCGATTTGCATGTCGAAATCAACCACAAAACTTAACCTTGTTGGCCAAAACTCACCTTTGGCTTCGGGTTCGGTTCGGATCTGGACAACTCGAGGATCTGGACGTGTTCTTGTTGTTTGAAGACACTTGAACACTAAGATCTTCCTTACTTTAGCCCGGATTAGGATTCGGGTCTTGAGAGAGAGTATGTGTGTGTTCTAGGGAGTGTGTGTGTGTGAGTTGTGGGAAGAAAATGGTGAAAGGATGGGGGATGGCCTTATATAGAGGGCTATGGACCCCACCACCCACTTCCTTTACCAAACCCAATCCTTAGCCAAATATAACACACACAATTAAACGAACGACACACACGCAACAATAAATTCTCTTTTATTGTAATCTCGTAATACGGATGTTACATAAAATGTGGTTGGTTCAGAAACGGAAGGATGCCATATAGATCAGAGGATGACAGTTCTATTATGGTGGATCCTTACGTTTAGGAAAGGGCTATTTTGAATATTCTTTAATTTGAGGGGTTAGTAAAGGAATTTGTGTTGTCAAATATACCATTTTAGTCATTTTCCCAATACAAAAACTTGCAAACCTACGAGGATATGAAAAGAAATATTACAGTTTATCAAGATTATATAGTATTACATAACGTAAAATGAAAATATATAATATATTTTTAAAGGAGCTAATTATATTTTTGTTTGTTAAATTGCCTTTTAATTCTAAATTGCCAGATTTGTTTTATAAATCACCATTAGTTACTTTAATGCCAAATTTTCATCATAAAATCATGCTTTAATTTACTCTATTTTCCAGGAGAAAATTGATATATACACATCATTTTTCATTGATTGCAGCAGAGTTGTGTGGAAGGACCTAATAAGCAATTGAAGCTATTGGCAGAGTCTTTCAACAAATAATGACTAATTATATATCACTCAGGGTAATTTTGTTGGTTATTGTTGGAGGATACTGCATGTCTGCATGTGCCTTCTTCATTGACTTGCAGAAAAAAGACATACTCAATTATGTGATGTGCACTTTCGTGTGGATATATATATAGATTTCAGACCCTCATGGATGAAGGTACCGTTGGTACTACTGTAATTTTTATTATTATTTTCACTTGGGTGTTTGATTGGATAATACGAACTGTAAGTCTGTAACAGTTGTTTGATACTGGATGTTTGTTTCTAGGGATCAGGCCATTCACTCTTGACTGGTCATGTGATCTTTTTCTGCACTTTGCATGGAAGCAATAATGGTTGTAATCGATCGATCATTTTAGCTATTAATAAATGTTGATTTTCAAATAAATGAAATATATTTTGACGACTGCCATGTTGAGGTACCGAATACTACCCGATAGATACACTAACAAATATAATAATGGATCTTAACCTTACGAGAATAAACACGCTTTTTTAGCCAAAAAGTCATATACACATCACCCTCTCAACCAACCAGAGACGAGTATTTCGTAGATGCCGGCTATGAAAGATAATGGCTTAGCTGGCTCCCTGGTCTCTGAAACCTATGAAATTCCACAGGTGACAACACAATAGACGTGATACTTGTAAAGTTGCCGACTAGCTCAGTCTGCCAGTTCGCCCAAAATACCGGCTTAGCTGGCGTCTTAAAACATTTATTATTTAGGCTTAGCCGATGATACAGGTTGAGCTATTGAGGCCATAGTAATCATGTAGGCTTAGCTGATGGTTTTTTAGATTTTTCAGACATATTTTTAGTGATATAGTTGAATATATTTTTATTTGTTCTTTCTAATTTTTATATTAATTTTGTTTATTCATTTATTTTTCTTTTAATTCAGGGAAAAAATTGTAAAGGCTAAGCTCCAATTATTTAAACAGGTAGACTTATCCTACACACAAATAAAAAAACTACAGCGGACATTAAAGTTGCGCTGAAATATGTAAAGGCTAAGACTCTATCTTTTGATAAGCCTTACCATATAGATGTACAAATATCAATGCAATTTGAATACACAATGATCATATTTCTAGGTTTGTGCGTAGGATAAGCCTATATGTTTGAAATAGATGGGGTTAGCTGTCACACCTTTTTTGGGGTCTAGAAGTGTGATAATAGTTGGTACTGGTTTTATAAATATATCAGAGTATATGTTGCACAATAGATATCTTTGTTTGAATAAAATATTATTAGTTGAGAATGTCGGGGATTAAACACCCGATATTGTCTTATAAAAGATTAACGGGAAAACATTAATTTACATCTATTTTACACATCTTACTATATTATTAAAGCAAAACAAGATTTTCACATGTCATTCAACTAGCACGTTCACATAGGCTTTCAACTTATCAATTTTCCATTTATATAATTTCTACATGTTAATTTGAATATTAATTTTAAACATTAACTCCTAAGTTGAAGAAAGTTTCAAAATAAATGTTATAATCATCATTTATTGAGTGATAAAGACAATTAATTGTTCTCATTGTTATTTTTTTAAATTTTGAGACTTTTTTTATTATTAAAGCAAAACAAGGTTTTCACATGTCATTTAACTAGCATGTCCACATAGTCTTCCAACTCATCAATTTTTCATTTATATAATTTCTACATATTAATTTGAACATTAATTTTAGACATTAACTCCTAAGTTGAAGAAAGTTTCAAAATAAATGTTATAATAATCATTTATTGAGTGATAAAGACAATTAATTAATTTTATTGTTATTTTTTTAAATTTTGAGACTTTTATTATTATTATTTTTTTGATTTTGAGATATTATTTATGAGCCTTTGGACCGGATGTATGGATTGAAATAGTGGTTTAAGTCACGAGGTTTGGATTATATTGTTGCTTTATTAAATGCGCGGTTTAATAAAATTATAATTATATCTCATTGTTGTATTCATATTTTTAGCATTTTATATGTTGTGTACTTAAATGTTTTATAATTTCAATAAAAATAGTTTTATAACACACAACTTATGTTACAGCATCTACATGCTTACGCTTCATAGTTTACAACATATGACTTCATTAGATGATGAAGTTTTAGTTAATATGTCTTTTTGTTTCATTGTATAAGTTATAAATGTGTGGCATAACTAATAATTATATTTTAAATTGTTATTTTTTTTTCTATTTGTCTTTTGTATGTTGGGTTTTTTTAATTAAATTAACAATGTGATACCTTATAATAATAATAATAATAATATCCGACGTTTACAATTCATTAAATGTATGTAACACACGCGCGCGCGCGCACACACACACACACATATATATATATATGTGTGTGTGTGTGTGTGTGTGTGAAGTTTTATATATTTTCCATCCGTGTGTAACACGGGATTTAACCTAGTTCAAAATATATCAGTTATCATATCGTCTAATGACCAAACTACCATACACAAAGCCATTCCCCTCACGGGTATTACTTCGACCCGACCCAACGTGGCAGAGAAATAACTAAGCGTGGTGCGGTGTGCCTAATGACTGGCAACATATCTAAGGATCCATACAAAGGTATACGAGAGCCTGAGGACAAGGACTACCTTTGTTTATAATGTTTTAGGGAATTCATGCTCCCATTTAAACTTTTGACTTTATGTAATTGACTCATTTAAAGAGTTTATAAAGTTTGAGTATATTCACCTTTGTTATGATAATCAGTTGAACTGATATATGCTTTGATGAGATACCTCGGACCCATAGTACGATAATAACTTTGTATAAATAGCTAGATTGAATGATCTAGCTTCAGAACTTTAGTCTAGATTTTTAGTTTTAAAATTTGATAAAACATTTGTCTTGCATAACACATTCAACATATCTGAGCCATCAGATCATCTAATGACTAAACCACCATCTTCTATCAACTATTCCTGATTACATGTAAGATGTTTTATATAATACGTCAGCAACAATTACTGGTGAATATGTTGACGCGAAATCATTTGTGTAATATCTTTATAAACTATTGCTCAACTAGAAACCACTGAGCAAACAACATCCGAGTACTTAGCAACTACCCATATACATAAGACCATTCCCCTTATGGGTGTTACTTGTACCCGACCCAATGTGGCAGAGGAATGACCAAGCATGGTGCGGTGTGCTACCGACTCCCCACATATGTAAGGATCCAGACAAAGGTATTCGATAGCCTCAGCGCCAGCGACTACGTTTGTTTATAAAGTTTTTGGGAATTCATGCTTCCGTGCAAACTTTTAACTTTATGTAAATGATTCATTTAAAGAGTTTATAAAGTTTGAGCATATTCTTCTTTTTTATGATGATAAGTTGAACTGATATATGCTTTGATGAGTTACCTCGGACCTATAGTACGAGAATAACTTTTGTATAAACAGCTTGATCGAATGATCCAACTTTAGACCTTTAGTCTAGATTTATAGATTTAAACCTTGATAAAACATTTGTCTTTGCATAGCAGTTAGACCTGTAGTCTTTTTGTTTTACTTACCATTTATGTGCCACGTTTTTTCTTCTTAAAGGAACACTACAAAAAAAATGTCATACAGTGACATACAAAAAATGATACTAAAAATAAAAAAAGTGACACTAAAAGCACCTTTAAGAATGTGTGGCACACAATAAAAGTGTCACTAAAACCTTTTACTGTCACTTTTTTGATGTGTCACACAAAGTTTTTGGACTTTTAGTGACACTATTTTTTTTGCCACAATATAGAAAAAAGACTTTTGTGGCACAATTTTTGTGACTTTAAAAGGTAATCCTAGTTACATATTCGTACTACTTTTAGTGGCATTTTATATTTGTCACAATCTAAATATAACTTTTGTGACACAAGTTTTGTTTTAGTAAAACCGTTTCTATTTAAATATTTTTATTTTGTTTCGTGACACATAATATTTTACCACAATCTAAAAATAACTTTTGTGACGCAAGTTTTGTGTTAGTAAAACAGTTTCTATTTAAATATATGTATTTTGTTTAGTGGCACATAATTTTGCTATACAAATCATAACATTTACAATATAAATTATAAAATAATGTTCGCTAATATAGAAATCATAATATTATAACTTCAATAATAAGTTCAAAAAAAAAACCACATTTCAAATGTTAAGAAAAATCATGTAATAAGTAACATATTCCAAATTTCAAATGTTTACGCAATAAATCTAAATCTAAATGTTCTTTTGGCTGAAAATTTCACTTTGATAGAATATTTCCAAATGTTTTATCAATTGTTCAAATCTTCTCATGATTTGAGCCTTGCCATCATCAATGTATAAACATGTATAAGAAAATGGTCTGAACACCTAACAAATAGAACAAAAAAAAACAACAAATAATGTGTGGCTATTTATAATTGCCCGAACACCATTATATAGACAAAAAAAAACATATTACCTTAACTCTTATGTCAACCAAAATTTAAAGATCAATTGTCCAAACGTCTTTCTTGTCCTGTAAATAAAAAGTTTTGGATGATAAATTTCATATTAAGATTACAACAACATAATCATATCCATTCATAATCATATCCATTTAATATCGCAAAATAGTTTAAAAAAATAACAAGTTAAGAGTAATTACCATTATCGTTATGAATTCTTGAAGATATTTCGTTATTGATAAGGAGTTATTATGGGCCAACGAACCAATAGCAGGGACCTAAAAGGTATAAATGAAACAAATGCTAGTACATAAACACGTAATATTATATAAAAGAACGCATAATGGTTCACGAATGTAATTACTTGTATGTTCATATTGCTCAGAATCGAAGACAAGTTTGCATTGGGAATATGTACTTGGATGATGACAGCCATAGCACTGACTACACTCTTTAGCTGATCTATAGTTAGTGAGTCTGTCTAAGAAGCCCCATTACTTTTTGTTGCGGGCATCCTGTCAACTAATCGAACGTATCCTCTTTTCTCCGGTCCTTTAACTCTTGAGTAGTCATCCTTCGTAAAATCATTAGGATCACCTAGTGTGATTGTAGAATCATTTGAGATATCTTTTAATGAAGACTAAACACGTAACCAAATAGGTAATTATAAATTAAATAAAACACACCATGATGTATAATAACATTAAATTATACACTACCACAACGTCAGCAGCTTTATCATCAACAATAGTTCCATCTTTACGGGTATGAGTTTTTATATATAACTCTCCTCTTGTTGGATATACACCATTATTATTTATTGCCTATAATTTATGGCTTATGTTAGTAAGCTCGTTCAATAAACGAGCCCGAGCCCGAGCTTCACTTATCGAGCATGGACTATCGCTGCTGTATTTTGTTCGCTGCTGCTGGATTTTTGTTAAAAAAAATGTATGGTTCGTTTTTTCTTGCTCAAAAACTGTTTTGTTTCGTTTATTTATGTTAAAAAGTAGTTCGACTCGTATGCCTCTGCTAAAAACGTGGTCCAGTTCGCTTGTTCTTGTTAAAAAAATGTGGTTTTATACCAAAGCCATTCGATTATAGTTTTTGGGCTTGATTCGATTGATTTTTTAGGTTTTGCTAATCGGGCCAAAAATTTTGCGTAAAATCATTTGTTTTACGTTTTATACCAAAGACCAACCATATAAAACTGGATCAAAAAGCAATATATGACAACAAAATTTATTTTTTTTTAAACTTCCTATGTCCATATATTTAATTATCTATATTTTAGTCTATGTTTAACTAGAATACATTTTATGTAAGTCTATTTAGTGTGCCCCAAAACTGGGCACACCACAACCCACATTTAAAGTTTAATGACTTTCATCTTTACACAAAAATTAAACAAAAATATAAAATAAAAGCCACTAACATGCTATCAAGTTGAGTGTTTTAACTATTTCTGAAATCAAGAAAAGTCAGTATTCTCATGTTTGATATATATGAATCCATTTAAGAGAAACCGGATGCTAAGTAAATTCGAATAACTCAGACAGACATTTAATCAAATAGGTGGTGTGCATAATTGTATATTGTAAAAAACAAACTAGTGGCTATAAAAAAGAACTATAAAAGGTGTGAGTATTATACCTTGAACATGGGACAGCAAAATAACAAATTTGACAACTTAAGAGCATGTAGCAGTACCTAAAACAAAACCATGGTAATTGCAAACCTCCTGCAAATAAAAAAAATTAATAAACCTAGTCTCTGATTTCTATGATCACAAATTCAATTATATAGAAAAGCTTTATCCAAACAAATTAAAAATCAAAAAGAAGTCGGAAAACTAGATTGGATGGGCCTCTCGGACGAGTTTGAGATGATCGAGTTAGATGGTAGAAAAAGACTATTTCCACCAGATGATCAAATTTTAGGTGATCGATTATCGTGGGAAGAAGCGGGCCGATTAACTAGGGTTTGGAGGAGGGAAGCTAACTTGGACTTGGAGAGTCAAGAGAGGGAAACAAAAAAAGTGGGCTTAAGCGGGAATAAAAGAAGATGGAGTTTTAATTATGTTTTTGGGAAAATTTAAAAACGACTCGTACAAATACAAATTAGTTATAAACTTTAATTACAAATATTTGGATATATAAATTAGAAATACTATTTTTCTAGATGATCGGATTGAAAATATTTAGAATTTAAACATAAGTAAGACAAAAATCAGTCCCAAACATTATTAGTAGATGATAAATTAATTCAACATATTATTTATTCAAAACTGATATATTAGTTCCATATAATTCAGTCTCTGATGCCCACAATCTTTATAGTGACTATTATCGAGCCTAGTTGGCCATTAATGATCCCTATTTGGTCATATTATGTATTAGAAGTGTTTTATATTGTGTTGTAGTGACTCTTATTAGTCCATAACAACGTTAACGTCTATTTTATAAATATTTTCTTGAAAAGTTTCATGTTTCTTCTTCAAGAAAAAACATCATTTTATTATACTCTTTTGTATGCAAAACTTTATGTTTCTTAGTCATGAAGAAACAGTTATTTTGTAAACCAATTAGTAATGAGAAGCTAAATATATATTTAAAACTTTTCAAGGTTTAGTCTATATCATTGACTAGGGTCATAATTATGTATGAAAATAAATCAATCAATCAATCATACCCAGTAGAAAATCCCACCAATAGCAGAGCTATAAGTAGGGTCTGGGGAGGGTGGGGTGTAGGCACACTGTACGTCTATCCAATAGTGTAGAGAGGTGGTTTCCAAAGAGACTTTAGCTCTAAAAATTATATGTATGTGAGGATATAAAAGACAATCAAAGTCAACAGTAATATAATTAATAACAACACTTAGTAATTATAATGATAATAGTATATAGAAGATATTAGAATAATAATAATAATAATAATAATAATAATAATAATAATAATAATAATAATAATAATAAGCATAGCATACAAAAAGGAAACTACATAGTGACGTGTGATCAAAAATAAGGTAAAGAGAAGCCCCTAAGGTATTATTTTCTCCCTAAAAATCATTAACCTTAATTCTAAGTCTCTAAGAATTCTTATCATCAACCATAAACGGTAACTTTAGAATAATTCCTACCTTAAAACGGTATCCATGTATAATGCTTAAGGATGGTTGGGCAATATTTCTATTATACGTTGGGTGTTGGGGAATGAAACAGACAAAAGGATCAACACGGCCATATTGACATCAACACGGGCTGTGTTGAGACCCTAGATCAACCTATAAATACCTTGCCATTCTTCATTGAATGTACACTGATGCTAGATTGTCGCTATCTAGTAAAAAACAATACAAATCAGTATCCTAATCACCTTAAACCAGTCAGGATAAGTAGGGTGTCGAACCACGAGGAGTATGTGGTCACTGGTCAGAGTAACGTGAAACTAATTCCTAACATTATGAAGTAAACAATTATGAGTGCTGATCACACTAGCAAATGATTTGGTTTTAATATCAAACAAGTAACTAAGCGAAGATTCAAGCAATAAACAAAACAAATCACATCCGGGAATCCAAGTAAGCAATTAACAGTAATTTCATGCAACCTAACAGATTAATTATCTTAAGTCAACTAAAGATTTATTAACGAGCTAAACCGTAGGCATCCACAATCGCTAACACACAGCACTGGTTATCAAACAGTCCCTACCATTGTGACTCATCTAAGAGCAATTGTATGCTTTCTTGTAAATAACTAACCAACACAACCCTATGAGCATTTATTATAGCAACCGACAAACTTATCGTTCTGATCGACAAAAACCTAAACTAATTGAATGCACGGACATACTAAACATCAATACTCATAGATTGACAAAAAGATAATTACAATTAGTTGTTCTAGTACATGAGAAAATACTGAAAGATTACAAACTATACATCCCAGCTATGGCTCGAAGGAACTAGCTGCGATTCGTCATCTTTCGGTCTTCGATTTTGATGATATGGAGCATGTATATGACTTAGTGATGAATGGGAATGATGCTTTTCTCCTCTTGCTGCTCTGAAAATCGTCTAGAACTGCTTCATGACGATTAGGGTCATCAAAACGTAATATAACAAAAACCCTAACTTTTCCCGTCTAAGGGACCCAACGCGTTACGCGATGGGTCTCCTTTCTGGTCCATCACGCTACAGTCAACATTTTTAAATAATTAATTGGCATCGCGTATCTTGATGGGTGGCTTCACCAGTTGAACCATTTTCCTTCTCGTTTCACGTGCTGGACATCCCGGGTCTTCATCCCGTGCTCGTACAGGTCCAAATTAATCTCTTTAAGCATCTGTGACCTAAAATACAATAAACACGTATGAAGTACCAAAGTTCCTAAGATAAACGATTAAAACAACTAATTAAGAAACCGAACCATATACAAATAGACCAAACATCACATCCCCACACTTAATTTTTCTTGCCCTCAAACAAACTCTAAAGAAAACATTAACTTAAATATCTGCCTATGCAAGTGGTTACACGTTATATAGCGGTTGCCAACTCCAACTAAAGTCATATCTATGAAGGCAAAAACGTAAATAACATGTTATACCCAAGCCTTTCTTTACATGATCACAATTGTCTTATGTAATCAAGTGTTAATTTTAATTCTGTTGAGTCAAGAAAAGTGTCAAGAAAAGCAAATATGTTCAACAATTCACACGCAATACAACGTTTGTTAATGTTAAGATATATATAATACGAAATACTATAGTACGCATACGTCCCCAAAATATTTAAAAATAAGTGAAAAAGTACAACGGGGGAATGACAAAACTCAGCTTAATAATAAGCGAGTTAATGAGATAATAAGAATAAAATAAAGAGTCTTCCGATTAACGCGCCAAACGAGAATAATAAACAGGACCTGAAACTTAGCGATATGAAAGTATAAGTAAAAACGAACCTAATGCCGCTGGAATTAATCCAAACGGATGAGTAGAACTTGAGTTATGTTAATTTTAACGTTTAAACGAGTCGAGTCTGACAGAATCCAAACAGCGAGTCGGAAGTCGGGTTTTGGTCAGAAGCCTTAAAATTTTATTACAAGAAGAAAAGTCTTCTGGACCGAACGTTGAATCCGAACAGAAGTATGAGAAAACATTAAGTCAATGTTATTGACTATTTTGCCCCTTAAACGGGTGTGACTCGAATTGACCCGTCAATACCCCTCAATCTCATAAATTGAATGAGGGTTATCGACAAGTGAGTATTGATGAACATTTGATTAGTTAACAACTTACCCTGAATATGCTTAGATTAACGGGAAATCAAGGTCAAAGATGATAGAACCGGTAAAGTCAAACTGCAGCTAACGAATCTTCACTTAAACGAGCAATAACGAGAAAGAAATCATCGAGTTATGATAGGTGACAGCTGGAAACACCTAGGTGCAGTAACCATTAGGTTTTGGAGTTATGAAGAGTTTATATAGATGTTAAACCAACTTGTTGGACAAGAAATGGGTCGATTTTGGTAACCGAATCACATAATTAAGAATGAAATCGGGTCATATTTTCATCAATATGTTAACCAAATTACTGATTATGAACCTAGACAACATTACACACTAAATACAATAACTTGTGGCTCAAATTTCGTGATTTAGGAAAGATTTAGCATTAAACGAAGATCACGAACTAATTTGGCTGATTTGGTTGCATCTTCGCGCTGCGCTAAGATGCAGGGCTGATATCTTCGCACCGCGTGAAGGTGCAGCTTCATCAGACTTTCAACTTTTGACAGTTTAGTCTCTGTAGTTCTAAAAACGCATTTTAAGCCATTTTAAGCGATTTTAAGAGTTTCTAAGGGCTATTTGGCACAAATGAAACTTAAGGAATTATAAACTAAGATAAAAATAATTATTTCACTTATAAATGAATAACTTTATTAATAAGAAAGATCCTAATAAGGTTCGTAACCCGATAAACAAAACGAATACGATAAAACCAGAAATGTTATAGCATCCCTTACTTTTAGGAATTTCGTCCCGAAATTAGAGAATAGTTGTAGCGAACAGATGGGATACTTCTCCTTCATTTGATTTTCACGTTCCCAAGTAGACTCAGCTCCTTGCTTCGATTCCCAACGAACTTTGACTAACGGTATACGACTACTCTTAGTAACTTTATCCTTATGGTCCATGATCTCAACGGGTCTTCCAACAAAAAGCATAGTCTCATCAATACAAACTTCATCTAGAGGTATTTGAAAATTACCCTCGGTAAGACACTTCTTCAAATTCGAAACATGGAATACCGGATGAACATTTGAGAGTTCAGATGGAAGTTCAAGTCTATAAGCAACAGGACCAATATGATCAATGATTTCAAAAGGACCAATGAAATGCAGAGATAACTTTCCTTTCTTTCCAAATCTCACCACACCTTTCCATGGAGATACTTTAAGTAATACACGATCACCAACGTTAAACTCAAGAGGTTCTTACGCTTATCCGCATAACCCTTTTGACGACTACGAGCAGCGAGTAAATTTTGGCGGATTTGAGCAATACGATCAGTCGTTTCTTGAACTAACTCCGGACCAGTAACTTGAGATTCTCCAACTTCATTCCAACAAATAGGAGAACGACATTTGCGGCCATAAAGAGATTTGAAAGGTGCCATACCAATGCTAGAGTGAAAGCTATTATTATACGAAAACTCAATGAGCGGTAGATGAATATCCCAATTGCCCCCAAAATCGAGGACACATGAGCGAAGCATATATTCTAGGGTTTGAATCGTACGCTCAGATTGACCATCAGATTGCGGATGATAAGCAGTACTAAGATCTAAACGAGTTCCCAAAGAAGATTGGAGAGAAAGACAGTTTTTTCTCGGCACTAGGTTGTGGGTAGCGCAGACAGAGTCTTGAAGCAGTCTGTAAATTGTTCGATGTGGTGAAAGTTTAAAATCGTCTCCGGTCTTATCTCTCTAAGTAAGTATTATGGGCATGAATTTAAGTGGACAACAATACCGAAAATGGACCAGATCTTGCAAAGTATGTTTGTGCTGAAAAATGTTCTTTGATCAGTCTTGGAACGATTTTATCCCAAATTCTTTGCAAAAGTTGTAAGTTGAGTGTGTATTAAACTTAATGTGTGATCTAGTTTGTTAAGCTGGTATAATCTCTTTTCAAGAAAATCACTAGAAATAAGAAAAATAAAAAATACAAAATATGTTTATGTATTTTGTTTAATGTTTTTTAAAAAATATTTTTTATTGATCTTTCTATCAAAGTTAGTTATTCTTTTCTTTCAAGACTGGTTCCCTGCAACGGAAGCATATGAAGTATCTTAGATTCAAGATTGGATGATGCAATCAAAAAGGGGGTGATGGTAGACTACTTGATATAGATTCTGATCATGTTCAAGTAAAAATTCTAAAGGTTTTTATAGCATCAGTATAATGAGGAAATTATTGGGTCATAAATTGGTGAGACTGATGTGTATTAAATGAACAAAAGCATGATCAAGGCGAAAGAAGCATGATGAGTTAAAATGGTTCACGTGGCTAATATTGAATATGGGTTTGGTTATGTGAATGCCGAAATCTCTAGAGATTTCGACTTGGGCCTAGTAATATCGTTTATGTTTATGGGCTTGGCCTTTGGGTCTTTGTACATGCTAACTATATAAAGCATCATATGATTCATTATTAGGTTAGTGTAACACCCGAAAAATACTCAAAGCCGCTCGTGATCATCAAAAGATTTACGCAGATCACCGCAGAAAACCATTAGAATTTTAAGTCGGTGACAAAGTCTTACTCAAAGTTTCCCCTTGGAAAGGAGTTGCCTGTTTCAGAAAAAAAAAAGGAAGACTTGCCCCTAGGTATGTTGGACCATTCGAAGTCTTGCAAAGGGTTGGTATCGTCGCCTATAAACTCAAGCTGCCAGCCGAGCTTAGTCCATTCATGACACTTTTCATGTGTCCAATCTCAAAAAGTGCCTATCTAAAGAAGACCTCCACTTTCCTCTCGATGAAGTTCGTACCAATAAATCCTTGCACTGTGTTGAAAAACCCTTGGAAATCATGGATTTTGGAGTCAAGAAATTCAAGCGCAGTCATATTCGTATTATCAAAGTCCGTTGGAACTCAAAGCGTGGTCCCGAATTCACATGGGAATGTGAAGATCCAATGAGGCTCAAGTACCCTCATCTTTTCCCAAAACGGCCAACCACTGCTAAGAAAAATCGTAGGATTAAACTCCCTTGATAAGAGGAAACTATGATAATCGTGTTCCTTGTTTGAATCCTTTTATATCATGTTGTTTATAAACTTGCACTATTAATTGAATGCCATAATCAAGTAGGTATACGACTTCATCTTGTGGATTATCATAAGTAAATGTCACGCTATATTTTAGAAAACGTGCATACTTAGGACATCTATTTAATCATGATGCTCTAATCATAAAACTTGCATGTTCCAATAACCACCCTTAACATCCATAGCATATGGTTACATCATCATAACTATCTTAAATGCATAATGGAAGGACATGGCACCCAATGTTAAGATAAATTAACAATTGTGGTCCGGAACATAATTGCGAATTTATAGGTACACTGGTGTGAAATGGAATATCGTTGTGTAAATCCCTCTTAAAACACAATTCCAAAACTCTGAACTACATCACCCTGTGTTAGGGTAGTTTTGGTTGGTGACTAGTACGTTTTTGATGTATCAAGAGTGTGGTGGGTTAGCTGCGGTACACCCTATATATAAACACTTGTGATTTATTTGAAATGGGACTAGAAATCAGACTGATAACTTGCCCTAGTCAACATATATCCAATTCGAGATTCTGTTAGTTAAATTTCAGGGACGAAATTCCCTTAACAGGGGGAGAATTTGACACCCGAAAAATACTCGGAACCCGGTAAATAAATTCATACGATAGAACTCATAAATTTTATATATTCATTAAGGAATATATATTTATCATTGCGGAAAAAAAATTATTAAGCATCAACTTACATTTCATTTCGTTTGGAATTTGCGAGCACTAAGTGTTGTACTGACTTTTAATGCTAAAACAATACGACCACTACCCGCTACAAATATTATTTTTATAAGAGCATATAGTATTACCTATTAATATTATTCTATAATTATCATGTGTGAAAACACCTAAAACCGGGATGATTTTTTTCTAAAAACGACACGCGATAATACCCGGTATTTCACTAGCACCTTCAAAATAATAATAGTAATAATAATAATAATAATAATTATAATTATTATTATTATTATTATTATTATTATTATTATTATAACAATATAAACAACAACAACAATAATAATAATAATAATAAATGGTGGACCTACCACCCACTTTTTTACCAAAACCACTACCCAAAACCATTATGCACCTTCATTCTCTACCAATCAGATAACACCTTCCATTTCATTATAAACCCATCAACTTTCACCATTTTCTCCACCCCTTTCATTTTTCACCAACTTACTCTCTCTCTACATTTCAACTCTTTCTCACTTTCTCTCTCTCTAAGATAAAAAGCCGGTGGAAATACGGTGGCATTCCGGCTAAGTTTCCGACGAAGTTTCGGCCAAGTTTTTCGACGAGTTTTCCGGTGACATTTCCGGCGACGTTTTCCGACAAGTCTCCGATAAAATCTTTCGTTAAAGTTCATTGTTTTTGCCTTTTTAATCAACATTTCTTCATCATACGCTAACAACATGCTAACATAATCAAAGGATCCCGTTTGCTAGGATGGAAATACCTCCGCATTCTGTGAATCCGCACTAAGTTAATCATGGATCCCGCTTGCTATGATGGAAATACCTCTGAATTATGTGACTCCACACTAAAACATGTGTACATACCTGCAATTAAGTTATCTTGACAAGAAATCGCTTAAAATATTGTTAAGGTGCACATAAGTGCACCCTAATTTTAACAGCTTTCTGACCCGATTTTGTTTTGTCCATAACTTACTAATAATAAATCCAAATTTCTTAAATCTTGATTCTATGACAAATATCGTTGAAATAAGAATCTAACGATATAAATAACTTTGAAAAACATCTTCGTTTGGACCCCCAAACAGTCATCTTTACAACAGTGCGCAGATCTGCACACTTCTGAAAGATGGACGCTTTTCTCATACTTTGGGGGTCCAAATCAATAAATTTTCAAAGCCAAAGTTTTTCACAACACAATTATTTAGTAAACTAGAAATTTTCATAACGTTTTATCAAGGATTGATATTTCTAAAGTGAGTGTAAACATCCGGGTCAGAATATGTCAAAAACAGAAAACAACTTTACCAACATCTTTTACATTCTACATTCCGCCTATTAACATCCCGCTAAAAGCTAGCGTTCTCATAACGGCATCCGACCCTAATTTAAGTATCTTTAATCCTCTAGGGTGTCAACAATAACACGTGGGTATCCAAGCTTACTTGAGCATACAATCTCTTGTTCAAGGTGAGATTCATAGCCCACTTATACTTACTTTTGGGTGAAATATGTAATCCTAAATCTTGTTTTACTTACTTCCATTATCAAGTGTTCATTTATTTTTGTGCATTATTTGCTATCGTGATAATCATATGAAATCATTAACATGTTTTATTCAAGTATCCGTTATTACAAATATGGCCATATGTTGGAAAACGTCAACACTAGAACAACCCTTTGGGTTGGGACCTCAAGCTTAGGACAGCCTGCGTGACTTGTGCCTAATTTATTATCATCATCGGGATTGATTGTCATGCTTAATCCATGTTTATCATCAAATTTCGCATATGTATAATATGCTATCTTGATATGGGAATCACACAATATGTTTATAATCGTTTTTCATAAACCTATGTTTCTCACCAACTTTTTAGTTGACCTGTTTTCTTACATGTTTCAGGTAATCAAGCTTAGGTCAAGACAAGAGAACTTAGGATGACCTAGAAACTAAATAAAGAACAAATATGTTATGTTTTATGTTTTAAGTATGGGAGATGTTGGATGTTTTGCTTGTTTTAAACTAATGTAACCTATAAATATTTCAACTTAATTAGTAATAACTTGTGGTTATCTTTATTACCTTGGAACTCGTTATCAATCATGAAGTCAAGCACCGTGGTTTCTGCACACGGTGTAGGGTGTGACATTTAGCACTCATATTAGAAAAATACAGCAGCCATCAGCTCTAGAGAGCAATTCAGGATTGGTTTATGTACGTGACAATTATTATCAATATAACTGTATGCATTGAACCGTATCATCGTGTTCTTATTGATCATCTTGTTAATCGTTCATAAACATCTTCATCTCTAATATTCTTGAATCACCACGGTGTTTGGATTCCGTACAAATATCGTGTTCGGGTTGATATCATATTGTTAAAGATCCGATTCAGGACTTACCCATGTTTTGTTTTTTCTTTTGTTACCGTCAAGACAGACCGAACTCGCGTTGGCTTGCCACCACAACATGCACATGTTTTTTAAAGCATGGTACTTTGTTGTATTTGGGTGTTAGACAATTTTTTTTGTTAGTTCCCAAGCTGTAATCCGATATTGCCCAAATTCCCAACGCGAATATTGTTTTCCTTCTTCTTTTTCTTAAGATAAGATATACTTGTGCCGATGCCTGTTTACGTTTTTTTTAGTTTACCGTCTTTGCCTTAAGCAATACAAACCGAATATTCGACGGGTTTGAAAATAAATTTGCGAAGTCGAAGAGAGAGAAACA
>NW_027505308.1:12500-15000 GCF_021521415.1 Bidens hawaiensis | reverse complement strand
TCCATTAGTCGCGGTCCGTTAAAAACAAATACATCAATAGTTGGGACGGTCAGCAAACAAGTGTAAGTTAGTACTGATATTTACCAATAGGCCATAATTGAGACTATTTAAAACCAATATTCCTTATTATTATTATTATATTATTACTCGCGAGCTTGATTATTTATATTTGTTTTGTTTTCTTGTTAGATTTTAGAATTAAAAAATGGCGAGCTTGATTCCAAAGGATGAAGTCGTTTCATTGGAACTTCCTGCACCTTCGGGCTGGAAGAAGATGGTTCTATTCTCTCTCTATCCTCTTATTATTATTATTATTATTATTATTATTATTATTATTATTATTATTATTATTATTATTATTATTATTATTATTATTATTATTATTTTGTTACATGGAATTTATGTGAGCTTTTGTTAGGGTGATTATGAGAATTGCTCACGAAGGGGTGAAGTCTCGGGATCCGCTCTAGTCGAGTAAGAGATTTCCCCTGTAGAGTAGTCTCCGTATCAGTCCATGGGCTAAGGCGCAATTGCCTTCTTAGAGCCAGTAACTTCGTACTGAAAATTGGAGAAAAAAGAGTGACAGAGGCATCTTCCATTCATCTCGATTTTGGTTTTTCTGCACCATATTTTGATCTCTCTTTTCTTCGATCCGGAATTCCCAACAAATCCTTGACTCCTAGAATACAATGGGATTTCACACCTGGCGAATCTTTCACTCTACCTCCTCTTATTAAGACTATAGAATGTTCCTGCGAATTATGACCTTCGCCCGGAATGTGAGGAACGCGTTTTTGTTATGCTACTAATACTTGTACTTGCTCTGCTATTCTGCCCCATCCTGGCTGAGGAAGAGTTACGGGCGCGTAAAACAAAAAAATACGCTGATGGGGGACGGGCATACGCATACTATGTGTAATGCTTCACTCATTTACGATAAAAAATACATAAAAAGTCCATTCCATTTCGACAAAAGACCCACACCCAAGTTCCATAGCCCGCTATCCCGATCATGATTTTCCTACCCCAAGAGGGAAAGGCCCTTCCCTTTTGGGCCGGTTGTGGGCGAGGAGGGATTCGAACCCCCGACACCGTGGTTCGTAGCCATGTGCTCTAATCCTCTGAGCTACAGGCCCCACTGCGTCTCCGCTGGATCTGTTCCCGGAAGTACCCTCAAAAAAAGGAACCTTTGCTCTCCCCAGCCATTTCGGGTTAAGAAGATGTCAAAGCACCTTTATCTCTACTTTATCTCTATAAGAACGGCGCGTTCCGAGGTGTGAAGTGGGAGTGAAGGGATGTCATAATTTGGGTTTTGAATAAGACGACCTTTTTATTTTTCATTTTTTTTTTCATATTGAAAAAGTATGAAGAACGGGAGGTGTGAAGTTTTTTATCATCCTGGCGTCGAGCTATTTTTCCGCAGGACCTCCCCTACAGTATTTTCACCGCAGTAGAGTTTAACCACCAAGTTCGGGATGGGTTGGTGTGGTTCTTCTACGCCTAGGACACCAGAATATCGAACCATGAACGAAGAAAGGTATGAGATAAAATAGTGATTGCGAGGCCCCAATTCTTGACTGGGGGGGACACCAAATGACTCTGCCCTTCCATCCCTTGGATAGATAGAGGGGGAGGGCAGAGCTTTTGGTTTTTCATGTTGTCAAAGAGTTGAACAATGAAAATAGATGGTGAGTGCCCGATCGAATTGATCGGGTCATGCAGGAACAAGGTTCAAGTATACCGGTCTGTTAGGATGCCTCGAGTAAGAGATTTCCCCTGTAGATTAGTCTCCGTATCAGTCCATGGGCTAAGGCACAATTGCCTTCTTAGAGCCAGTAACTTCGTACTGAAAATTGGAGAAAAAAGAGTGACAGAGGCATCTTCCATTCATCTCGATTTTGGTTTTTCTGCACCATATTTTGATCTCCCTTTTCTTCGATCCGGAATTCACAACAAATCACCGTCATAATTAGTGAACAAGTGTATGCTTCGCTGCCCGACAGTATGGAGTACTGACCACACCGAGGGACAGGCCCTGAAGCGAAGGACGGGAACGAGCGGAATCAATGTGTTCCAATTTCCGGCCTTGTACCGACCATCCAATGGGCCATGGACTAAACGGCCACTGCCTGAAAGGACTATGTCCATGGGACCGCCGCCTCCCCCACAAGGTACATCTTGCGCCTATGGGCCGCTATAACTATCCAAGAATACACTCGAAATTGGAAGGATAAAAAAACCCACCCGGTGGACTGCCGAGCTACAAGTCCTACGAGACAGGAGCGGGATTATGGATGGAATAATAGAATTCCTGAGCCCAAAAATAGAAATTCCCCCTTAACAGTGATATATATTGTAAGTGATATATGTTGTATATGTAAATACTAGATTTGAAAATATGTGGAATATTTCTATGAAAAGATCAAAAAAATAGAACAACAGGCTAGACGTAAATCAATAGAAATAAGAAGAGCCGATGATATAGAAATACTGAATCGTA
>NW_027505308.1:7500-10000 GCF_021521415.1 Bidens hawaiensis | reverse complement strand
GTCATTTATCTTCACAAAGAAAACCAAAAGGGACTCCTCCCGTCGATGGATTATAAATATCATATTACTTAGAAGCAATACCGATCAATATGATCTTGGTGACTCATTATTTCGATGAATCATTTCTTCAGACAGAAGAAGATTATGGAAACACTTACTCGAAATCTCACTTATCAGATTCCATTTTGGAAGACATAATTTTTTCTGAAGAATTCTCCATGATATATCTGATCCATGCATAATATCATGAAAAATGGATACAAATTTTTGGCTGCTACTTAGTATCGGCAATAGGTCTGAAAAAGTATCTAAAAATAAAAACTTTAGATATCTGTACCCTGTCGAAGTAAGGAACCATGGCATATATGTTTGGAATAGATTCCATTTTGAGAGAGTTGAATAAGCACTATCTCGTTGAAAAGTTCTATACATCTGCCCTTTCTCAACGCATTTCTTTAGACAAAAACTCCGTTTTTTCCTCTTTTCGGATGGTAAAGATTTCTCAGAACATAGAGTGTGAATCAAACCCATGTTTGAATTGAAATTGAGATACTGATACAAGTTCTTCCCTTCTGAATCAGATAGATTCATATCTGAAAGAGGTTGACAATAAGTTCTTTCAAAATTGACTATTTGTCCCTCTGTTAGAGGTGTTCCAGAAATGTTTGTGATCGAGTAAATAGCTCTACGAACGAATGGATTGGATCGAGTTGGAAAATGGAAAGATTTGTACAAGTTATACGTTTCGTCACCACTTTGTGGAAAAGCCTTAGGATTAGCCCACTTTTCTGTAGGTTATATATTTACTTATGCAGCTTTCTTGATTGCCTCTACATCAGGGAAATTTGGTTAATTTTTTTAATTGAATGTTTTGTATCCGCGATAATCTCATTTCTTTCGATGAAGAAGAGATCCACCTTTTTATCTTATATTTCTACATCTAGGATCCGACTTGTATCATGGATACTAATAGGAACTTAACGAGTATGGCAAAAAAAAGTTTGATTCAGAGGGAAAAGAAGAGGCAAAAATTGGAACAGAAATATCATTTGATTCGTCGATCCTCAAAAAAAGAAATAAGAAAAGTTCGATCATTGAGTGACAAATGGGAAATTTATGGAAAGTTACATTCCCCACCGCGGAATAGTGCACCTACACGGCTTCATCGACGTTGTTTTTCAACTGGAAGGCCAAGAGCTAACTGCCAAAAAAGGATTAGGTTATTTTCGGGAAATATATTCAACCAACACCAATTCTTTTACCTATTAACATTTTAGAAGATTTCACAAAGCCCCTATCACTTAGTTTTCGACTTTTCGGAAATATATGATCGATATATTAAAAAAATAGAATTCTTATTAGAAGATGAAGACCTAACAATTTAGCTACTTGTCATTCGGTTAGCTATTGAGTTGAGTTGTTAGTATTTAGGATGAATTGAACTCTATTTAGCTATTGAGTTGAGTTGTATCAGGTCAGAGAGAGGCCTGGCCTGCTGAAGTTAGGAGGATTGTAAAGTAGCCATAGCTTGTTCAGTACTGCTAACTATTATTGGAGGATTCCGTCCCCTCGGGACTACCAGTAGCTTCGGTTGTTGAATCTCGTGCAAGTTAGGTTGTGGTTGTATTGGCTGCAAGCGGAACGTAGGCGCTTTAGGTGTGTGTTGGCCATGCACTCTCGCGTCGTGTAATGTCGTATGTATGATAGAGGTGGTGTGGTGATTGACCTCAATGCTAATGGTTATCCCCAAGGTTCAACGAATGAATGAAGCTATGCTATGATCGTACCCGGATAGAGATGATAGTCTTCCTCTGATGTCTCCAAGCCGGCCATAATCGAATCGATAGGCGAAGCAGCCAATAGCACTCTGTTCTCGCCTATCGATAGATAGCAGGTTGCTTCCAAGCTCAAACCATTTGAAACGGAATTGCTACTTTTTTCTTGTTATTGATAGAGTGGTATTCTCCGCCCCTGTCAAATAAAGTAGAGGGAGAGTCTTTCTCCAATGAGAATAAAGAAAGTTTTTGGGCAAGACAAGAAAGGAACTCGCCCTTTGACACCAAGGGATAAGAGCGGATTGCTGGCGATGAGACTTGGTGAAGGGAATCTATGAGAGAAGGTTCTCGACGAACCGGGTTCCGACCGAATAGAGCGCGGAGCCAACGAGTTCAGTCGAACAACGTAACGAGTCTAAGGGCGCTTGAAAGGAATGGACGGGCGAAGGAAAATGAAATATGAAAAAAAGATGCTTTGGGAGTGTGCGTAATTATGTTAAGCTATCCGATTAAGAAATTCCTTTATAGTAGCTAAAATAAATTTTTATCATTTAGCTAAATACTAAAATAAATTTAGCTACTTGTCATTCGGTTAGCTATTGAGTTGAGTTGTTAGTATTTAGAATAACTTGCAGTACAATTTTCTATCTATCTTATAGTAGCTAAAATAAAGGAATACTTGAGATATCACATTGTTCGAGGAACCCTAGATGCTGTCGGAGTAA